>NW_004457702.1:45121-126385 GCF_000313135.1 Acanthamoeba castellanii str. Neff | reverse complement strand
CCCTCCGCCCTCCGCCCTCCGCCCTCCGCCCTCCGCCCCTTGTGCTTCGCTGACGCTTAGTGATCGCACCTCTCCGGCACAGGATGAGCTGATCGCCGAGCTTCCCACGCTGGTGGGGCCGCGGCTCGACGAAGTGGATCTGCTGTCGCTCAAGATTCACAACCACGTGGCCAATGTGCACTGCTATCGTATCGTGTGTCCGCTGACCTCTGCCTTCGGCGCTGCCTACCGGACCGCGCGATCGCCTGCCGTACCCCACCCACCTCACCCCACCCACCACGACACAAACTGCCTCGTTGCTCAACACTTTGGTGCTGACTGTCGGCGCCTTTCGCACTTCCACTTTCACAGGAAAAGCGACTGCTGCACATCACCAACCCGAACAAGGCGCGTATCGTGTTCACGCTGCTGAAGCGACACCTGAGGCGCGGACACAAGTGTCTCGTATTTTGCGACGATCTGTTCGGGCTTCAGTGGTACGTTCATCACCACCACCATCGACTCGCTACAAGCAAAAAATCAATCCGCCCGTGGTGCACGGCACAAAACAGGTTCAGCCAGGTCTTGGGCAGCCCCTACATCGACGGTGAGACCAAGAACGAGGACCGAGAGAAGTCGCTCAACATGTTCCGGTACGTGAGCTCAATCATTGCTCTCTCTCTCTCTCTCTCTCTCTCTCCTAGTTCGAGCCCGTTCGGTTTCCTTGTGTGCGCATGGATGTCAGGTCTTGCCTGACGCCTGAACCACCCACCCCCTACCGCCACCACCCGATAACAGGACGACGAAGAGCAGCGCGTACGTGCTGATCTCAAAGGTCGGCGATCACTCGATCGATTTGCCGGAAGCCAACGTGGTGATCCAGGTGGGCGTGGTCGACGGGTCTCGTATGCAAGGTTCGTTGGTTGGTTGCAGCCAGCAAACATCCCCCCCCCAAACTCGGGCACGAGAGGCGAACTCACCACACACGCACGCACACACTTTACACACGCACACGCGCTTCACGCACACACACACACACACACACACACACACACACACACACACACACACACACACACACACAGAGGCGCAGAGGTTGGGCCGAGTGCAGCGTAAGAAGCCCGGAGCCGACGTGTCGGCCTACTTCTACACCATCGTGTCCGAGGGCACCGACGAGGTGGGCTACTCCGATCGGTACTGCGCCACTCCCTCATGTCGTCTCGCACTAGGGGGGGGGAGCACCACTAATCAATTGATCAATTCATTTGGCCGTGTGGTGCAGGCGACGTGAGTTTATGGAGGAGCACGGCTATCTCTACCACGAGTATGACTACAAGCACTTCATGCACGCCGAGACGGAGGAGTTCACGCGCGACAGCAAGCAGGACGTACGACTCGCCCCCTCCCTCTCCCAATACTTGATGACGCGATGATATGATCAATTTTTCCGAGCGCTCACGTTCATCATGATGTGTGCATCGCATGGCAACGTTGACCAGAACTTGTTGGCCGCCATCCGACAGGAGATGGAAAAGAATCCCGAAGGCCGCTCCGAGTACTCTGGTGCGTGCCCTCCCCTCCGAGCCAAAGGGACCATAATCAGCGCCTAACCCATTATTTATATTTATTTATGTATTATTTTGCAGAGCTGGACGACAAGCCGACAAAGCGCGAGACCAAGAAGAAGGGCACCACGCGCCAACGTCTCAACAAGATCGTCAACAAGAGGACCGGCGGCAGGGAAGCGCGCGAATGAACGACGTCGTAGCCCACCTTCAGAAGTTGGCCTTTGTTGTGGACGCAAAGCAAAAAAAAAAACAAAGGAATCACTTCCTCTCTTTGTTGTGTATCACGCTGATTGTGCTCTACCACGGCAGCGGTGCGGCGCTGTCTGCCGGGCAGAAGGAGAGAAGCTTGAGGTAGTTGTCGTAGATGAGCAGGCAGTTGCTCCAATGCACCAGCGTCCCGCACACGACCAGCAGATGCCACCACTGGTGGCTGTTGAACTGTACGTGGTACGGCGTAATCGACAAAACAACAACACCAACAACGTAAGCCAGCAACCACAACAAACAAACACGAGAGCGTAAAGCGACGATTGCGCAGGGGTGGTACCCAGATGTCAAACTGGCCTGGGAATCGAGACTCGGGGAACTTGGACATGTAGAACAGCACGCCTGCGCAGGTAAATGAGTTGATTTAATGAATAGATGCGCGCACAACGACGATGACGGGGGCGCGAGTGAGCGGTACCGATGGTGTAGAGACCGTACATGATGTACAGTCGGTGGTACACCTCATCGAACGACCCGTCCGTGTAGTCTGCTCGAGCACGCTAATCAGGCAAAAGAACGCACACGCACGACACGCACGGCACACAGTCCACGCGCGACCAGAAGCGCATTGGTGGGGAGAAGAGGGGGGAGCGCACTGTGGGGAATAGTTTGGAGGAGAAAGTAGGAGTGGACTGCTGGCACGATGCCCGCGACGGCCACCATGGCGTAGAGACTCACCCGGATGGCCAGGTACCTGGTTCGAGACACAAACGAAGATTAGTGCGCGGCGCACACGCGTGCGGTGATGCGTGCGGTGAGTGCTGCGGTGTTGTTGTTGTGTGTGTGTGTGTGGTGCTGTGCGATGGTACCGTTGTGAGTGGAAGAAGCGGAACCACGGCGCGACCAGCGTGACGGTGCCGAGGAGGGAGATGGAGGTGATGTACAAACGCTGCCAGAACGGGAAGCAGTGGAAACCGTAGAACACCGGCGGGAAGTAGCTCCCCAGCACCAACGCAGCAATCCCTGCATGTGCAGCGTGTGCGTGTGCGGTGGTGCGTGTGCGGTGGTGCGTGTGCGTGTGCGTGCGCGTGTGCGGTGGTGCGTGTGCGTGTGCGATGAGAGAAGAGTGGAGGGCGGAGCAGGCGGTGGGTGGCGGGGCGAACCGGTGAAGTCGAGAATGCCGAGCCAGTAGACGGCGGCGACGGATTGGGGGAAGAAGAGGTGGTAGACGGCCGAACCGGCGAAGCAGGCGATGGCGGTCAGGAAGAACGTGGCCCAGATCACCAGGTGGAGGAGGGAGGTGGAGGGGAGGAGCACGTCGAACAGGGTGTGGTGCATGGCCCACGCAAACACCAGCACCGCCGCAAAATGGCTCCACACGTTCACTGTGAAACACAACACAACGCAACGCAACACACAACACACGGCAACGCACGTGGCATGTGTCAGCAGCAGCAGCCAGGGAGATGTGGTGGATGGCAAGGTGATGATGATGGTGCACACCTGATTCGTTGTGGATGGTGAAGAAGCTGTAGAGGCATTGGCCGAATGTGTAGTTTTCGCGGTAGCCGCTCCAGATGTAGGGGTTCCACTTGAGGTGCTCGTCGATTTCGGTGATTTTGAAGGTCGGCGGTGCCGTCAATTGGAGCGAGCCCGCCCCTACAAGACCCTTGCTGTTCTTCATCCCCGCATGGTTGGTCGTGAATGATGATGATGAAGGGGCGGCAGCTGCAGAGAGCAGGCTTCGCTTGGCACAAAAGAAGCACATGGTGCCCACTTCAGCATGCACCTCGAAGAGACTAATCTCTTGACCTCAAGACAGAAACGCAACGGCAGGTGCGCCGGCGGAGGACCGGAGCTAAAGGGAAGGGTAACGAAAAAATGGGCAGAAAAACCAAAAATGTTCAAGAGAAACTCAAGAGAAATTATAGAAGAAAATGAAATGGATTCAAAAAAACACAACCATCTTTCGCGGGGGTGAGAAGTTGAAGACCCCACCACAAAGCTTCCAGCAAGTAGACTTGGCACATTGGTATCTCGACAACACACTTCCTTGCGAACTCCCTTCTCTTTGCTGGTTTGTGATGGCATGCTTCTGCGGGCCAGATGATCTGGCTTTGCATTGATCGAGCGCTTTACAAATAGGAAGGCAACACACCACAACATGAGCTCGCTGCCAAACATGTCCATGATCGCGCGCTGCGGGTCCTGGGATGGGGGTTCGGGTATGGGAGGGTTCAAGCGTCAGGCACCCTTCATCATCGGTGTGGCCGGCGGCACCGCCTCGGGCAAGACCACTGTGTACGCCTCCTTTCTTCACATCATCACCTGCAGCCCATCTCCGAGAGGCCTATCTCAAATTCCGATCGCGATTTCATCCAATTTATATAATTGCAGGTGCGAGATGATCATCACGTTGCTGAAGGATCAGCGAGTGGCCATTATCTCTCAGGTACATCCTACCCTCCACCCTCTTTTTCTCCTTTGTATTTATACATATATTCACTTTATTATTTATTATTTATATTTATTTTGGCAAACGTAGGATTCCTTCTATCGGCCGCTGTCGCCCGCAGAGAGGGAGGACGTGTCGGAGTTCAACTTTGACCACCCCTGTACGCTCCCCTCCACTCCCCTTCATCGCGCCCGTAGGGTGTGGCCTGACCGCGCAACTTCCCCATCGCAGCTGCGATCGATTGGGCGCTGCTCGTGCAGAAACTCAACTGCCTCAAGGACCCCAAGGCCGGGCCTGTGGATATCCCAGAATACGACTTTGTCACACATTCCAGGTACGCGCCACGCGCCACGCCACACACATTCCATGCATAACACACCACACTCAACCACATACCTGTGTGTGCAGGCTCAAGCAAACGACGTCTGTGTATGGCGCGGACGTAATCATTCTCGAAGGCATCCTCATCTTCCACAACGTACGTCGTGGCCGCCCACCTTCTTTTGTTAGTTTTCCTCATCTTTCTCATCTTTCTTTGGTGGCAGGTCGAGACGCGAAATATGTTCGACGTGAAGATCTTCGTCGATGAAGATGCCGACACACGACTCGCCCGCCGAGGTACCACTTACTACTCGCAAATCGACTCAGCGCGAACACACGACTCATACACGAGAGCACGCGCCCAGTCATTCGAGACATTCGCGACAGGGGGCGTGACGTGGTGGGCGTGCTGAGCCAGTACGAGAAGTTCGTGAAGCCCTCCTTCGAGGAATACGTCTCGCCGGTGCCAATCTCCTTCTCCTCCTCATCATCACATCTTCTTTGTCTTCTTCTTTGTCGTCGTCGTGGTCGTCGTCGTTGTTCTCGACCTCGAATTTCTCTTCTCGCTGTTTGTTGTGGCCACTTCTCGCTGACTTACCTTCCCATTTGTGCGATGATCGGGGTCGGTGTCCAGTCGAAAAAGTACGCTGACATGATCATCCCGCGAGGGGCGGCCAACAAGGTGGCCATTGACCTGCTCGTCCAGGTACCTTCTTGCTACTTCTCTTCGTTCTTCGTTCTTTGTTTTTCCTCCCCTCCGCTTTTTCGTCTTCGTTTTTTGCTGGGTGGCTCACCTTTACGGGCCGTGACGTGGGCGTGGGGCAGCATATTCAAACCAAGCTGGACGAGAGGAATCCCATCAAGGGCAACGCCGCCGCCAAGGGCTCCCCGTGGAAGAAGGGGATGTGAATGTGGTGGAGAAAATGAATGTCTGTATCCTCGTGCGAGGTGCGTCATCATCATCAACATCAACAAAACAACGCGTGCGCGTTCCTTTCTTCTCAAGACCTAGACGCCCGTCGATTGGGCGGAGATGGAGCCCAGGGATCGCTCGCGCCGGTGCTCGGGTCTCTCGGCGTTGGTGCTCTTCTTCGCGCCCGACACCCAGGCCGACGGGGGAGGTGGCGGCGGCGGGATCGACGACGACGACGACGATGATGTCGATGTCGATGTCGCGGGGCCGGACGAGAGCAGGTTCCAGGTCTTCTCGCTGATGGCCTGGCGGTTCTTGGAATTCTTGTTGTTGGGCTGCTGCTGCTTGTGGTGGTGGAACAGCGCCTCGAAGTCGGCCACCATCTTGGTGATCAGCTCCGTAATGTGCGTCCTGCGTGGAGCCCAAGACCGCACGCACACCACCGCACACGCCGCACAACAAACGTTTGAGCGCAGTGAGAGGGGGCGACGGAATTGGGGGGGGGGCGTGTGCGAACCAGTCGGAGCGCACGATCTCGCGTCGGCGCGGGGTGAGGGGGAAGCCGATGGGCTTGGGCGAGTCGATGCACTTGGAGGGCTCGATGAGGGTGTCTCCCAGGTCGTCGCCGCCGCCGGAGCCCGAGCCGATCTCGCCGCTCTGGCTCGTCGGACGAATGATGTACGGCGCCAGCACAATCGCCATCTGCGGGACCGTCAGCGCGCGCCCGTTCCTGCACACGGCACACGGCACACGGCACACGGCACACGGCACACGGCACACGGCACACGGCACACGGCACACGCACACGCACCGCCGCACACGCTGGTGAGTTCCACGCACAGGCGTGGCATCAAGGGCCTTGGGCTGCAGGGTGAGTGTACTTGGAGAGGGCCGCTAGCTCGCCGATGCGCTTGATGAGGCCCAGCAGCCGGCGGAGGATGCGATGCCGCGGCCGGTCGAGCTGGGCGATGATCGTCCTCAGCCGCGCTGTCCGCTGCTCCCCCGCATACTCTGCGCACGACACACGACACAAACGACACAAACGACACACAAGAGAGCCGCAGCGGTTGAGTTTCCACTCGATAGTTCCGAACAAGAAGGCGCGTGGGGGGGGGGTACCTCGAAGGGCGATGATTTGGCGGTAGTGGGGCAGAATGGGCGACGTGAGAGAGGCCAGGTAGTCCAGCATCAGGCTCGACACCACACGAACTGCCGCGTGCGGTCTGACGTCAGCACACGAACCACCGCACATGGCGCACGCACACATGCGCGCGCTAAAGTGAAGTGCGAGAGCTCGCACCTTGGTGCGCGGTCTTGAGGGCGCAGAAGAGGGACAGGGGCAGCCCGAGTTCTTCGGCGCCCTTGAACTTGCCCACCATGATCTCCTCGATCGTGTCCTCCCGCACCAGCTGATCTGCACCGGCCGAACTCGTTGAGCGTGTCGTGTGCGGTGGTGTGCGGTGGTGTGTGTGTGTGTGTGTGTGTGTGTGTGTGTGTGTGTGTGTGTGTGTGTGTGTGTGTGTGTGTGGTCATGCGTGTGCGGTCATGCGTGTGCGGTCATGAGTGGTACCGTTGTCGGATTGGAGGAGCTCCTTGAGGACCTCGAGGTACTTGAGGTCGTCGTAGGTGGTGTTGAAGAGGTTCTCGAGCACCTCCTCCCGGGCCTTGCTCTGGGCCTGCGCCGGCGTGCCCTTCGTAGTGGCGGCGACGGCCTTGGCGGACCGCTTCTTGACGGCCTTGTACAAAAAGTTGAGCATCGACACGACGGCCGTCATTCGCTTCTCCTGATCCCTCGCCAGCGCCTTCATCTCTCGATTGAACGCAACGTTGCGCGGCTGCTGCTGGAGCTGCTGGAGCTGCTGCTTCTTTTTCTTCTTTTGCTCGGCGTCGTCGACCGATTCCTCTTCGTTGTCGTCGCCATCGTCGTCGTCTTCGCCCTCGACCATCACCAGCGAGCCCTCGCGGCTGGTATCTAAATCTATAACTCCGATTCCGCTGCCGCCGCCGTTCTTGTGTGGGCGTGGGGCGACATAGGAGTTACGCCACACGAGGCCGATGCTCTTCTCCTCCCACTCGTCGTCGCCATCTTCACCTTCGACGCCGCTGCCGTCGTCGCTGAACAGATCGACGCCGCGCGGGAGGCCCTTCAGCTCGCCCGAGGCCTCGGTCGAAAGCGGCTCGGGCAGGCTCAGCCGGAACGACGACAGCGAAAGCGACGACGTGCGCGAGTACGACGCGCTGCCCGACGACGACGATGACGACCCCAGCGAAAATCTGGAGAAAAACAGCCCATCGCTCATGTTACAGCTTGCGTGTGCGTGTGCGTGTGCGTGTGCGTGTGCGTGCGCGAACCTGCGTTTGTTGAGGGTGACGCCCTTCTGCTTGCCCAGGGCGGAGATGACGTTGCGGGGCGCGGAGGAGGTCTTCTTGAAGCGGTAGGAGTTGGGGAGGGACGCGACGGGTCCCTTGTTCTCCATTCCGTACTGCCGCGCCAGCGCGTCCGGGTCGATCTCCCCGCTCAGCTGCACCAGCACCTCATCTGCTTGGTCGGAGTTAAATTACGAACAGAGTGGGCGAAGAACGGCGGTCGAGAGGGGGCAGGCCACACACCTTCATTGGTCGCGCGGCGGAAGGACTCGCTCGGCGAGCTGTCTGCTTCGACGACAAAAGAGAAAGAATGAATGAATGAAAGAATGAAAAGCGAAAGCGTGAGTGGTGGGCACTTCAATGCGTGGGGCCAAGCGTGATAAAGAAATAAAATGCGAACCGGTGATTTGGGAGGCGTCAAAGTCGAGCAGCTTGATGGTGCAGATCGCTGCGATCCACTCGTCCATGTCCTCCTCCGTCTCCGCCATCAGGTAGTAACTAGCGTCGGCGACCGACCCATCAGTCAGTCAGTCAGTCAGTCTTGGCGCTCAAAAAAGGTGTGTGGGCCACGTCGCATACCTCGGATGCCACCGGTTGAACGCCGAGCAGGGATCGGTGATCTGGAACACGAAGCCCTGCTTCCGCCTCGGCAAGCCTGCGCCAGCCGTGGGCACACGTGTGACGGTGAGCAGCAGCAGCAGCAGCAGCAGCAGCAGTACCACCTCGCCCGGGCCAACAAAGACGAACAGAGGGGGTCCGTACGGATGCCGTGCTTCTTGAAATCGTCGTCCGTGTTGAGCAACTCGACCGAACACCGGTCCTGCGGAGTTGATCGCACACGTTCAACACACACACACACACACACACACACACACACACACACACACACACACACACAACACCACACACGGCACACGTATAAAGGCGAAAGGGGAGGCGAGCGTACGACGGGGATGAAGCCAAGCGGCGTCTTGATCTTGGTGTTTCGGTAGTAGTACAGCATGTTCCCCCGCAGCACGAACCATCGCCGCTTCCAGTTCTATCGCAAGACAAAAACGTAAGGGGCGCGTTGCGTGTGTGTGCGTGTGCGTGTGCGGTGATGCGTGTGCGTGTGTCGCATGTGGGCGAGTACCTTGACAATGCCTCCGCGCTTGGTGAGCCAGCCTTGGCGCTCGATCGGGTGAATGTCGATCACGGGCTCCTCCACCCGCAGATTCTTCATCGGCGAGTCGGCGACCTTGAGGTTGAGCGCGCGAATCCACTCCTCCAACTCCTCTTCGTTGTCCGCAAAAATGTAGAAGGCCGGGTGGCGCCGGCAGAACACGCCCAGCGGATCGTACAACTCGAAGCTGTACCTGTGTGGTCCCCTCAACACCCGCACACGTAACACCGCACACGCACACGCACACATAGTGATGTGATGAGCAGCGCTGTGGCGCAGCTTTCTCGCGCTGGCTGGTTCAAGGGGGGAGGAGGGGGAGGCACGCACCGCAGCCGTCGGCCTCGTCGTCGCATTTCGGTGATGCGGATGCAACACCGGGAAAGAGGGATGAAACCCAACGGAGTCATGTCCTGTTTTTGTTCGCATGGCACGCGAGCACACAACAATACGACGCACACGGCGAGTGTGAGTGTGAGTGTGAGTGTGCGTGCGGTGGGCCAAGATGTAGTGAGCAGCGCGTACGCCGGGCTTCTTGTAGTAGTAGAGCCGGTCCTCCGAGAGAATGAACCATCGCCTGTACGGGCGGGTGGTTAGGGCAAGGGGGGGTTGGCCGATGGTGGTCGATCGGCCCGCGGGTAAGGGTACGCGTACCGCTTCCAGTTCTTGACCCGTCCGCCCTGCTTGGTGAGCCAGCCCTCCTTCGACGGCGTGTCGTACCGGCTGAACGAGAAGAACCCCACCGACTGCCACCGCACACACCACACCCACCGCACACACCGCACACACGCATACAACACGACATAGGAGTTAGTGGGAGACGCGCCGAGGGGCGTGGGGAGGGGTGGTGGCGTACCTTGACGCGCTGGGAGGTCTGGAACGGAGGCTTGCGGCCGGCGGAGGTGGTGCTGGTGAGGGCGGCGGGGTCGAGTAGCGGGTCGGGCAGGCCACCAGTGGTGGTTGTGGGCGGGGGCGAGACCGGTCGCCCGTTGGGGGTGGCCCGCTCGCGGTCCTTGCGCTGGAGCCACTCGCTGACGGCCTGGCCGGCCTGGTGGGCCATCATCCACGCCGAATCCCTTCTCTCGATGCCCGAGCCGCCGTTGTGCTGCTGTTGCTCGTTGACGAGATTCAGCATGACGTCATCGTCGGCGAAATCGAAATCATCTTTTTCCTCGCCTCCATCATCTCCTTCTTCTCCCTCTTCTTTGCGGACCTCGGCCACATCGTCATCTTTTGAGTCGGCGTGCCGGCTCTCCGGCTGTGAAGCGAACTTGACCACCCGCAGCGGGGGCGGGGGCGACCCCGGCGCGCTCCGCTGGCGCACCTGCGGCGCCCCTTCTTCGCCCGCCTCCCCACTTTGGAGGGTGTTGTTGTCGTTCACCTCCATCTCTTACTCTCTCTTTGCTCTGGTGTGCTAACTCGTACTGGACCTTAAATATCTCCTTTTATTTTATTTCATTAATAGGTTGTGATCGCCAGCTTCCCTTCACTTCATTTCTGCCGTGTCTTCGCTTTTCATCCAGCGCCGCTGCTTCGCTTTCGTTCTTTTTGTGCGTTTTTATGTCCGAAGAGGGCTCGGTGGGTGGCGAGCCCTGATGATCATCAGTCGTCGGTGAGGTCGATCATGACGGGCTGCGAGGGCGGAGGTGGACCCTTCTTGCCCTTCTTGGACGGAGGGAAGTCCTGTTCTTCTTCGTCCTCGTCCTCTTCTTCCTCGTCATCCTCCTCCTCAGAGCCTTCTTCCTCTTCCTCTTCTTCTTGGTCTTCTTCTTCCTGCACTTCCTTGCCGGGCCAGCGTCTCCTCGCGGGAATGGAGTGCTCTGCCTCCTCGCTCTCTTCTTCCTCTTCCTCCGCTTCATCCTCGTCTTCGTCTTCGTCATCCGCCATTCCTCGTCTCCATCTGCTCGAAGACACCTCTTCGCCTTCTTCTTCGTCGTCGTCTTCCTGCTCCTCGTCAGAGCTCTCCAACTCTTCGCTTCGTCATTCTCCTCCTCTTCCTCTTCCTCCATCTCTTGACGCTTCTTCCTCATCTTCTCCTTCAGTGATCGCACGCTTCGTGTCCTCCTTTCTTCCTCCTCCTCCTCCTCCTCCTCGTCCTCGCTTACGCTGCCGCTAGACTCCTCGCTACCTTCCTCTTCCTCCTCTTCGTCTCGCCGCTCCTTCACGGCGTCGCGCTTCTCTTCCTTCTCCTCTGCTTCCTCCTGCTGCTGCTTTTCGGTGGCTGCTGCCGCGACGGCCGCCTCACCCGAGGTGTCCATGACGTCCGCTTCGACGCTCTCCTTCTCTTCTTCTTGTCTTTCGAGAGACGCCTCCTCCTCTTCGCCGGCGGCCTCGCTCGTCTCCGCCGGCGATGCCTTCCGGACTTCGGGCTTGCCCTCCTCCTCCTCCTCCTCGGCAGCCTCCTCTTCGACCAGCTCCTCCTGTACCATCTCCTCGCCCGAGCCTTCTTCCTCCTCCAGGCCTTCTTCGTCTTCGTCGTCGCGTTCCGGCTCCTCCTCTTCCTCTTCGTCGTCCACGCGCTTCCTCTTAGCCGCGCGTTCGCGCTCCTTCATCATCTCTGCGACCTTCTTCGCCTCCTCCTGCTGTTCCCGCTCGCGCTTCCACCGCTCCTCCTCGTCGCGCCTCCGCGCCGCCTCGGCCGCCTCGCGTCGCACGCGCTCGGTCTCGTGGCGGGCCACGAGCTCCTTCCGCTCGCGCTCGCGGTCATCGTCCCACTTGCGCTTCTCCTGCCGTCGCTCGGCCTCCCACACGCTCCGCTCGGCGTCGTGCGCGCTCAGCAGTTGCTGTCGCTCGGCCTCCCACTGCCGGCGCTCCTGGTCGCGCGCGGCCAGCTCAGCCTGCAGCTCGGTTACCTGGCGCTGCTTGGCGGCTGAGGCCTCGCGCTCGCGGGCCAGCTCGTCGCGCACGCTCTGCAGTTGCTGGGCGAGCAGGGCGCCCTGACGCTTCTCCTCCATGAGCGCCATCTGGGCGCGATGGAGGCTCTGGCGGTCGCGATCGCTCTCCTCCTGGGCGCTGTCCACCTTCCGTCGCTTCACTCGCTCGTGCTCCACAACACCTGCTCCCAGGGAAAGTCGCAAGCGTAACAACACATGATGATGCACACAAGCCGTGAGCATGTGCAGCACTGGCGTAAAGATGCAAGAAGATAAGTGGAGGGGGAATGACCTCGGGCCTTGGAGAGGGTGGTCTGTAGCTTCTGTCCCTTCTGCTGCTCGCTGGCCAGCTTGCTGTTGGCCTCACTCAGCTCGGCCTTGATCTTTTCCTGCACGTTTGTGTAAAAGTGCTTCAGTCGCCGCGATCAACGGCACAGACGTAGGAGGGAGAGACTAGGTACCATCTCAATTCGCTGCCTTCGATTTTCATTACACAGGCGGGCGATCTCCTGCTCTTTCTCGCTCAGGCGGGGATCGCGAGACGGAAGCACAAGGACCCCTCGCGGAGGAGGGCTGCTTCCAGCCCTCTGCCGCAAATGCTCCTTTTCCTCGCGTAGCGCATCCATCCTGCGCTCCTGCAACTCCACCGTGCGGCCCAGGCCCTCGATTTCGACGTTTGCATTCTGCAACTCGGCGCCTGCGTGTGCCAATCGCTCCTCGGCGTCCTCCAAGGCATTCTGAAGCTTGACGGCGAGCTTCACCCACTGATCGACGTCCTCTCCAAAGTCGAGATGTTCAATCGCTTCCGCCGGGAGCTTGTGACCGTTACGATCGTCAAGATCGACGCCTTGCTGGGCGAGCTCTGCTCGCATGAGTTGCTTGACCTCCTCCATCTGGTGGTACAGCTTCTCCCTGCGCTGTTGCCGCAAGCGCTCTTCAATTTCCTCGGCAAGTGTCGCCATCTGCTCATCCTGGACCACCTCCTCTTCCATCTCCTCCGCAGCAGCTGCCTGCCCTCCATAATCGAGCCCCTCATCGGGGGATGGAAGCCCGTACATCTTGTCGGCCTGGAATCGATTGCGCGATGTGCCGGTGGCTGAAAAAGGCGGGAAATGGTATTTTTATTTTTATTTGTATTTGTTGGTCTCGAGTTGCGATCAGCCTCAGTCGTGTGGAGTGTTCAAGGGGAAGATGTGGGACTCTACACTGAAGCATGTGAGGCATATTTGTAGGGCTGGCCGTAGTAGTCGTCGTCGCTAAAGGCCGAGTCGTAGCCTGATCGCGCGCTGCTGTCCGACTTGTCGTTGATCGAGTAGTAGAAGTCCACACGCTCCTTTCCCTCCCACTCAGAGTCGCCAACCTCGTCGTACAGCGATGGCGTCGAGCTGCTCGCCCTGCGATGATTCATGTTCACAACGCGTTCGAGCGCATGAGCACACGTTTACAGTCTCATTGGGGGCCTAAAGGGCACAGGTACCTGTGTCCGTAAAGAAAGTAGTGCTGAATGATGAAGATGGCGTCAAAGACGAGCGAGATGAGCGCCAGCGCAAGTTTAGGGTAGTCCTTGAACGGCGAGGCATCACCTGGTGATGGTGGTGGGTGCACGTGGGTGGGAATGTGAGAATTGGTCGACCGATTGGCTGGGATGCTTCCTGTCGTGTAGGCTTACCCTGATCGATGGCGGTGAGTCCATTCTGGAGGAACGAGAGGAGGCCGCCAACCACATCCAGCAGCACTTGCCAGATGGACCAGCCCTCTGCGTTGGGGTCACGACCCAGAAGAAGAGGAGATATGCATGGTCACCCAAACGAACGTGGATTTTAAAACAGGAAATGTGGTACTGAGGCGCACCAGTCGATTGCAATTTGTAGTTGATGTAGACCTGCGGTGAGTACTTGATCACGGTGATGGCCGCCTTGACGTAGCCCAGGCCCTGGATCCACCACAAAACTGACGACACCATCACATTAGTGAGCAAGCAAAGCTCGCGAAAGAGAACGACAGCGGCGAAGCGAAGCGAAATGAGATGAGTGCAAGTACTCTTGACCCATGGCGAAAAGACGAGGACGCCCAACACCACCACGCCCGCAGTGATGAATGAGGAGATGGCTATGCACACCCATGACACGCGTTGACTCCCTCGCTGCACGTATTGAAAGGAAAGGAAAGAGCGAATGAGCGATACATCCACACTCGCAACGCCACGGAGGGCACACCTCGTAGATGAGGCACTGGAACATGGTCAGCAGCACCATCGCCACACCGTGCAGAGCAAAGACTGGAAATAAATGAGATGCAAGATGAGAATGAGTCCAACAGCAGCTCTCTATATATGCATTGATGCAGGAGGCCCGGTGATCATCGCTTACCGACGTCATTGATTTGCACGGAGACCTCGTCCCCGTCGTTGGCTTCCCGATACTCTTCCCGCACTCGCTTGCTCCAAAACTCGGCACACTTTTGAGACATCATCAGAGCGTGTTGGTGTTGTGGCTTTGCGCAGCCTGGCAGCTGCTCTCGCACAAACGCGCACACATGCGACACGCAATGCTGTAGATACCATGTAGATGCTGTAGCACGTGAAGCCCAGCAGGTTGTAGACCACAAAGTCGAATGAGAGTCCCACCACGCTGCACGCATTGACAGCGGCCCACCACGGTCAGCACACTTACTTCTCGTGAATTGTTTTCATTTATTTCTTTATTTATTTTTGGGTGTCGCCGATACCGGAGGAGTGCTCCACGAGGATGAAGTGAAGCACGTACCTCTTTCGGCTCCAGTTGCGGTAGATTTGCGGATAGAAGCTCACAGACCAGGCCACGAAATAGACTGAAGAGACGCGGCGGATGAGCGGCGAATCTGATGTCCGGTGGTGTGGGGGGGGGGGTAACGCACCCCAGCCGCACACGTCCGAGAGGATGCTGAGCACGGTCATGGCTGGCAGAACCCGGGCTCGTCTCTCGTCTAAATAAATACTATATAGATATTGAAATAAAAATAGAAAAAGAGCACTGACCCGTTATTTCGGGGCGAAAGAGAGAAAGAGGAACCAACATGGCCAATTTTCCATAATTAATTATTCTGTCAATTTATCCTTTTTTCTACACCGCGATTTATCCGGTTTTGTAAGGGGTAGAAATAAAAACAAAACAAATCAATAAACACAACATTACCACAAGATGGGAGATCGAGTACCTTCCGAGTTCCTGGTGGCCAAGAGGTGGGATTACTGCAGCGAGGCCATTCTGCGATCGACCGGCTATGGCGCCCTCTTTGGCTCACTCTCGCTCTTCCTCTTCGGTACAATTCACATCAACATTTGCCACCCAATATCTCTTTATTGCATCAATTAATCATTTAATGTTGCGCAGGCAAGCGGTGGATGCGGCTGGTCGGTATTGGCGCGAGTGCTGGTGCTGGCTTTGGGCTGGGTGTGTCCGAGTGCCGGGCCTCCTTCAACCGCGCGACCAACTACGACCCCGACCGCATACTGGTGGTGCCCCACGGCACCAAGGTGCAAGCAGATGGCACTCCCAGACACTAACCCTGTTCTCCTTCTTCAACGACGAGGGCTCCTTGATTCAACAAATACGACTTGCTTCCCTCACCCCACATGGGCCTGTATCGGGCTACGCTCCTCCTTCTTCGACTTGCGAGCCGTGCAATCAGCAACATTATCGTTTAGTGTCGATGAAGAGCGAAGGAGAAGAGAGAGCGATGGACCGCTCTAGAGCGTGTTGAGGCGAGAGAAGGTGTTGTCCGTCGTGTTGGTCGCGGAGTGGAGCAGCTCATCGGTCACCTTGTCGCTCGCCTTGTCCACGAGCGGTCTCTCCGTGTCGCTCAGCACGTTCCTGATCCAGATGTCGTTGAAGTTGTCCAGGTACCTGGCGAGAGAGACACAGCGTGACGAAGACGATCGACGAGCTGTGAGCAACAAGTCTGGACGCGGTGGAACGGTATGTGATAGGTTTTGTCTTCTCACCTCTTGTCGATGGCCTGCACGATGGTGGGCACGAAGACCTCGTCCTCCGACACGGGCTTGATGCCGATCGACACTCTGTTCAGCCTCTGCTCTCACGCGCACAATGTGTTGAGTGAGTGTTGCTCCGTGCGAGCTGGGCCAAGCGATGAGGAAGAATGCACCTCGGTATCGAACATGTTGATGATGGACTGCACTGCCACGTTGGGCGCACTGCGGGAAGCGTGGAAGACCATTGTCAATGCTAGGGTGACAAAGAACACATACGCGCGGAGAGACGAGGTGCGGTGGGAAGGAAGTACTCGAGCGCTCCGGTTCGGTATCGGACCTGGCCGCAGGGCAGGTTGGCGTCGTAGTGCAGGATGGTGACGTCGTCGATGGTGAGGTTCATTGCCTCCGTCGCCATCGCTACCGCCTTGCCCATGTCTAAAGCAAGCGTCAGGCAAAGAGAACAAGCGGTGAGCAGCACGCGGAGAGGAGGAGCGGAATAGGTATTGTGTGAAGTACCTTTCTGCTGGTAGGTCTTGGGCTTGATGAGCGCGATGCCAGTCTTGGAGGCGAGGGCGTCGCTGCAGATGTTGGGGATAAAGTCCCACACAAGCGAGTACCTCTGCACACAGCCATTTAGCGTTAAATTCTATCCACATGCCTGAACGGGAGGAAGGATCTACCTGTGCATATCGCTCAAGAGCGTACAAGCCCACGCTTTCACGCGAAAGCGGGTAGTACCAGTTGCCCAGACCGACAATCTGGCAAATTAGAAGCAAATTAGCGGCTGCTGATTGATTCCGATTGTGATTTCGTGAGGGGGGGATTTAATGCGCCGGAGGTGCCGGCTAAGCGGCACAGCGAGAGGGCAAGTACGAGGTGGTTGACACCGGCGTAGGGACGCTTCCATAAACCCAGGGACCTCTTCATCTTCGTTCAATTCACCGGTTGTGTGGTTTGATTTCTTTTTTCCCCTGTTTTAAGTTCTTCCAATTCCACAGGTTTGGAATGTTTGGAACAAATTCTTGGAAATTCAAACTTGTTATTTGGCCAAAGGAAAAGATCGTAAAATACAATAATCTGGATGGAAGAGGACGAGGGGGTGTGCTGGGCGACGCAAGCCTTCCCCCCGTCACCACCGGCTCTGCCAGAGCCATACACGAGACCTGCAATCGCTGAGGAGGAGAAAGAGCGAAATCTCGAGATCAATCTGACACAACATGGCGAGGGCAGTTCGTCATCGTCTCAGTGGGCCGAGCTTGATGTTCTCCTGGACTCGTTTACGCCTCAACCTGCCTCGGGCAATGCCGCGGCACCCACCGCAACCACCACCACCACGCGTAGCCGCGGTAGTGTGGACTACGTCCTCCATGCCGGCCTGAACGCGGAGCAGAGGGAGGCGGCCGAGGCGCCCGTCGATCGACCTCTCCTGATCTGTGCCGGCCCCGGCACCGGCAAGACCCTCACTCTGTGCCATCGCATCGGTACGTTCAGTCTTTGCCTTCTCTCTGCGCTCCTGATCAGGAGTGGTAAGGCGATCCATCGCGCTTACGGTCGTCGCTCCCGTGCAGTGGACCTGGTGGCGCGGCAGAACGTGAGGCCGGAGGCGATCCTGGCCATCACCTTCTCTCGCAAGGCGGCCGACGAGATGCGGCACCGGCTCGATTCCCTGTGCCCGCTGACGCGACCCGTCACCGTCTCCAACTTCCACAGGTCCGCGGCTCATGCTCCTCTCACACGACCCTCATCGCCTTCAACCAATAACGCCTTTCCTTCCGCTTGCTTTCGTTTGCTCGCCTGCGCAGGTTCTGCTGGCGCCTGTTGCGACTGTCGCGCGACGCGTGCGGGAGCGTGGGGCGGGACTTGGAGGTGATCGAGAAGCGGAGGCAAGCCGAACTGATCGAAGAGTGCCTGGAACTCTGGTCGCCGGAGGAGGAAGAAAAGGGAAACGCGGAGGCGAATGACGAAGAGGACTCAGTGGACGTGGAAGAAGAAGATGATGATGGAGACGAAGAAGAAGAACCGGGCCGGCGCCGTGCCAAGAGACGACGTCTGGAAGCTCCCTCGAAAGAGAGCAACGAACGACAGGCGCGCTTGACCGTGAACTACTTCCTGCAGTTCATCGGCCGAGCCAAGGCCAACCTGCCCCTGTCCCAAGAATAGTACTACGCACTACCCTCCTCTTCTCTTCCGCTGCTGCTCTGTGCTGATCGACTTCTTCTTTCTTAAGCGATGAGAAGTGGGACGCCAGGCATCGCTTCGTCTACGCCAAGTACCAGGAGCGCTTGGAGGAGGAGGGCCTGGTCGACTTCCACGACATGATCCGCAAGTCGGTGCAGCTGCTCACCACCGACCCAGCACTCCTCGCGCGCTACCAGCAAATGTTCCAGGTCGTGCTCGTAGATGAGTTCCAGGACACATCGCGGCTGCAGTGGGAGCTGGTGCGACTCTTGGCCCAACCGCACAAGGCCGTCACAGTCATCGGAGACCCGCACCAGGTACGCACCGATGTAGCGTAAGCTCCATGGTACTGCACATGTGCTGACACCAGCGAACATTTCTTGCTTTCTTTCATAACGTTGAGAACAGACCATCTACAGCTTCAGGGGGACCAACTTCGATAACTGGAAGGAGTTTCACCGGTCCTTTGGCGAGGGCGCGCTGTATCTTTCGCTCCAACAAAACTACCGATCGTCCAAAACGGTACTACTCCGGATCATCATCGCTTCAAGGCCTTCTGTCTGGCTCACTCGCACGCTCATTCCCTCTTCCAGATCCTGCAAGCGGCCCAAAGCGTGATATCAAACAACCCAAGTCCCAGCGCTTCAGCGGTGGAATTGGTACGTAGGCTCTCCGGGGGGAGGGTAGTGGTGGTGGTTGGGTTTGGCACGCACCGCTCACTCACCTCCCGGCCGACGCGCAGGGATTCGCGCTGCCCTACACGCGGCTGCACACGGCCAACGCGCAGGGGAACCTGGTAGGGCTGACCGTGTGCGAGGACTGGGAAACGGAGATGCGGCGGGTCATCGCCACGATCAAGGAGAAGAGCAGGCGGAAGGAGTACCGCTACCGCGACATGTGCGTCCTATTCCGCAACTTCAAGTCGCGCGGGTTCTCGCTGGCGGCCTTCGAGGAGGCGCTCGCGCAGCGCAACGTGCCCTACGTGATCAGCGGCGCGGACAGGGACGCGGCGGAGAGCAGCGGCTGGCAGCCGAGCACCGCCAGCGGTGGCGAGAGCGAGGTGATCGTCGATTGCCTCTCGCTCATTGTAGATACCAACGACACCGACGAGAGTTTCATTCGCGTGCTCCACTCGACCTCCGCAGGCACCCGTACGTCACGACACGACACGACACGACACGGCGCACACGACACACTAAATAACTTCATTTGTTACAGTAATGAACGGCCTGCGAGCGCGAGCGCACGTGGAGGGCACTTCGCTCTTCCGCGCGGCCAAACTGTACATAGCAACAGCGGGGGAGAAGGACGACGGCCATCGTATCGAGGTCCTGCGGCGCATTGTAAAAATGGTGGAGCGGACGAGGGCCGAGCTGCTGCTGGACTCGTGGGAGGAAGACGAGAGCGAGGAGCGCGACGACAGCGCGTCGCCGGCGAGGGCCAACAAGGGGCCGGCGCGGGCTCCGCGGAAGGTCCTGGCCGACGTCATCGAGGCCGTCGCCAGGTGGCTCGAGCGCGTCGACGACACCGATGGCGATGGCGAGGGGGACCACCAGGAACAGGACCAGGACAGCGAGAGAGATTTCCTGCTGACGGACTCGGCCGCTGAGCCCGACCAGCGGCGTCAGAGCAGGGCGGAATTTGTGAACCGGCTCAAGCAAGAGGCCAGCCGCTACGAGACCACGCGACGACTGGACACCGAGGAATATACGTTCAGGTGAGTGCTCCCTCTTCGCGAGCTAACCATCGCACACGCACACGCACGACGGCACACGCACACGCACACGCACACGCACGACCGCACACGCACGACCGCACACGCGTACAGCATTGCATCTCAGTGAGAGCTGACCTGACGCGCAATGTCACGCACGGCACACGACAGTCTTTCTCTTCAGGAGCTGCTGGCCGATTTCGTTAAGCAGCGAGCCAGCGGATCGACCGGCAGACACGAGGGCGGCGGCAAACAGAACGCTATCACCCTCAGCACCATCCATCGGTATGCCCCCGCTGTATGGCTCCTCGTGTGTCGTGTGTGTCGTGTGTCGTGTGTCGTGTGTCGTGAGATCTCATTGGCTTGACGCTGGGCGCTGGCGCTACGGAAACAGGGCCAAGGGCCTGGAGTGGCCGGTGGTGTTCCTGGTACAGATGAACGAAACGGTAATGCCCTCGTGGCAGGCCCTCAAATCTCTGCTCAGCCCCGAGGGCGCAACCGAGGACGAACAGTGCGCCTGACCACCCCCTCGCGCAACCCCACGAACACTAAGTCGTGTCGTGTCGTGTTGCGTGTTGCGTGTGCCGTGTGTGTCGTGCGGTTCAGGCGTGACCAACACACCAGGGCCTTGGAGGAGGAGCGAAGGCTCTGCTACGTGGCCATGACGCGTGCGCGGGAGCGGCTCTTCATCAGTTTTGTGAATAACTCACGGTACTCCCCTGGGCGCCGCGGGGCGTTGGGGGCGGTGGTGCTGATGGGCTGGGCTCACTCTGCTTCTCGTCGGCCACAGGGGAGACGCCAAGGTGTCGCGCTTCGTGCTTGAGATTCCAGAGGGGCTGGTCGTGGCCAACCGCGTGGTGGAAGAAGAACGAAGCGATAGAGAGGAAAGCGAAGACGACGACAGCGGCGGCGGTGGAGAAGGCTCTGACATCTCCGAAGGCGATGAGGAAAACGAAGAGGAAGACGACGACGGAGAGGAAGAAAACGGCGGCGTCGGCGGGCGGCTGGTGCGGCTCTTCCGGCCGCTGAAGAAGCGAGGGCTCGTGCCGGTGAAGACGGCCGACCCCGTCGCCCAACCCTCCAAGCGGGCGAAGCGGCGGGTCATCTTCGTGCGCAGCCGCCGCCGGTCCACCACCGCCGAACCCCTGCACGCGGCCCCCCATGGTCCCGCTTCTCCGCCGCCGGCCCTGGCGCCTCAACTCCCACCACCACCGCTGCTGCCGTCGGCGATGCCGGCGGTCGCCGATGAGACGACGACCACGTCGGCCTCGGTGGTGGCGATGACGACGACGACGACCAGCGAGGCCAGCGCTAGCGAGGCGACCACCTTTCCGCCGGCCAGGCGATTCCTGCGCAGCTCCCGGACCAAGCGACCGCCCCTTGTGCGGCCGTCGACAAAGGACGAGCAACTCACCGACGACCGCGACGACGAAGGGGAGAACGCCAGCGACGATGACGATGACGACGATGATGAGAGTGATGAAGATGACGAAGCTGACGATGACGATGAGAAGGAAGAGGAGGAGAGCGACACACCGGAGGCAAAGAAGGAAAAGGAGAAGGAGCGACACCCGCACCTCCCGCCGGCGCGGCGCTACGTGTCGCCCAACTCGAAGCAGAACATGAAGAGCCGCTCGCGCGAGTCCGTCCACGGCCCCGCGCCGCCCCTCGTCCTCCTGTGATGATTCGGAAACAACAAAACTACAGCATATTGACACAACATATTGATTACATATGAACATGTTGAGATGATGGCTACATGTCGAAGAGCTTGTCGACAAAGGCCTCCATGTCACGCGCGGGCTCATGTGTGGTGCCGGCGGCGGAGAGGAGTCGGCTCGGCAGCTGGCGCTCCTCGGAGAGCAGCGACGAGGAGGACGAGGCCAACGATGACGACGATGCTGCCGGCGAAGACGAGCCCTCGGGCGTTGTTGCGCTGCTGCTGCTGAAGTCCGCCATCCGGAACGACGGCATGCCCGGCAGCGCCGAGCCGCCCGCGGACGATGATGATGACGACGTCACGGTCGAGAAGAACGAAGGCGGAGATAACGACGACGACGAGGAGAACGAAGGAGACGATTCAGGCGAGAACTGTTGCTGCCGCTGGTGCGGCTGGTGGTAATGCTGTAGCTGCTGCTGCACAGGAGGCTGCTGATGAATGTCGGGCCCGTGCGCGGCGAGTTGGTCGAATAGTGCAGGAGGGGGTTGAAGGCGGCGCGACTCGCGCGGCGGCTGCTGTCGCCGGCCAAGCGCCTGCGGGCCGAGCGCTGGTCGCGGCGCGTCCTGCGGCGGCGGCGGCGGCGGCGGCGGCTGGAGCGCCCACGAATCGCGCCGGCCCTGGTGGACCTTCTCGAGGAAGGCGTCGTAGAGCCGCATCCACGGCGGGTAGATCTCAGTGAGGGGCCTGATCATGGCCAGCGACGCGTCCAACCGGTCCCAGTCCTCCAACCCCACCCACACCTGCTCCCGTTCATCAGATTTGTATTATAACGCACGACACGACACGACACACAACCGCACACACGCGACGCGACGCGACGCGACACGACACACGAGCGTACCTGAAGAACGGAGCGCACGAAGTGGAGCATGGCTGGCGAACAAAACCGCATGGGCAGCTGTTGCACCAGATCGAGCCAGTAGATCGCACACCGCGTGGCGTGCTGCCGGTCGCCGAGGCCCCACGCGAGCTCGGCCTGGTGGGCGAGCGAGCCCAGCAGCGCGCTCTTCGAGTGCATGCATGGAATACTCCTCACTGCCGCGCACAGGAGTTAAAATTATGATAACCCAAATAAATAAATAATAAAAACTCCTATGATAAATGAATAAATAAAAACAATGAAAAGCGACGAATAATAATCGTTCGCACCCGCTTCTGCCGCTACGGGCTCCATTCCCTGGGCGAGCTCCTGTATGAGGCGTTGGTCAGCCACGCACGACACACGACACACGACACACGACACACAAGGTGTGCGGCGCAGGTACGTAGGTGGATCGGGCGTCGAGGGGCGAATCGCTGGCGTTGCGCGACCGGTCGAGCTTCATCATGAAGCCGACGTAGAGGAGGGTCAAGCGCTCGATCTCGTGGTAGTTCGGGTAGCGGCTCTCCTTGAGCAGCAGCGACGAGAAGGTGGGCGAGTCGACCCGCGGCCGCGGCCGGAGCGCGGTGTCGGAGGCCTCGGCGTCGAGCTGCGGGTAGTTGCGGGCAAACTCGCGCACGATGCGCTGCTTCTCGACGTCGGTCGTGCTGGGCATGAAGTAGTACAGGGTCGAGGTGCGCGCGTACACGTCGCCGTGGTACACGTTGAGCTGCCGACAAATGCTCATGATCAGCACCATGTAGTACACCGCCTGCTCCATGTCGCCCATCCCGCTCGCATAGTAGCTATGCATGACACACAACACGACACGCACGGCACGACACGGGGTGAGTTGGTATCCAGGCCGCGGGTGGATCGAGCCGAGAGTACCGCATCCCCTGGAGGCCCTCGGCGACGGCGTAGTCGCTGCAGTCGAACAGGTACTCGAGGTGCTTGCGGGCCTTCATGTAGTGCTCCACGCTGTGCTCCAGCTCGCCCATGGCCCGCGCGCCTGCACGTGCCGCACACATTGTTGCAATGCATCGGAGTTAAAAAAAAGTTTGTGTGCAGCAACCCCATCTCTCAGCCCCCACCGGAGCCACAGGATACGATACCAAGCGCGAGCGCGATGTGGACGTTGAGCGCGAGGGCGTTGCCCCAGTCGTCTCCGCTGTAGTAGAGTATGGACCGCACATTGTCCTCGTCCATCACCGCAGGGCTCAGCGGCGCGTTGGCCCTTTTGGCGACCGCCACACACACACACACACACACACACACACACACACACAACACAACACACACAACACAACACACACACACGCACACTATTAGTTCGCGAACCGTAGCACGACACGCGGCACACAATGGCGCACCAGATGTAGGCGTTGAAGACTTCGATGTACTGGCGGTAGATGCTCCAGTTGCGCACATGCACGTCCGCCCCGGCGATGGGCACCGCATAGCGACGCCCCTCCGCGTACGTGGCAGGCTGTGGCTCCCTGTGCCGTGTGTGCGCACACGCGATAGCGTGTCGTGTCGTGGTGCGTGTCGTGGTGCGTGTCGTGTCGTGCGTGTTCCGTCAGCATCACACACTCGTTCTGCGCAGCATAGGCGTTGTTGTGTTCGCACCAAGACAATCCGGACGTGTAGGTGCGCGAGTAGGACCGCACGCGCGTCGGCTGGCTGTAACCGCCGGCCGGGTGCTGCTGCTGGTGCCACGCCACCTGCCGCTCCTCCTCCCCCTCCGCCTCTTCACCGTCGCGCGACACTCGTGGCGCGTAGGCCTGCGCCGCGGAGTAGTAGTCGTGTTGTTGGTGTTGTGTAGAAAAAGAAGAAGAAGAAGATGGTGGTGGTGGCAGTGATGGTCGCGGAGGAGCAACGGGCGATGCAAGGGGTGGTGTGGTCGATGTGGCGGTGGCGGTGGCGGTTGTTGTTAAGGAGGCGGTGGAGGTGGAGGAGACGGCGGGGCGTCGTCGTCGCTTGAGGCGGGAGTGGAGGAGGAGCGCGACGTCTTGCTTGCCGGCGTCGAGGAGCTCCCGCTGCAGGCGCTGCTTCATCTCCGACAGCGACTTTTGTTCGTCCACCCACGTCGAGGACGAGGAGCTGGACGAGGACGTCCCGTGGGCCGCGCTCACACCGCCGCCTCGTCCCCTCCCCCCGCCCCCAACGCCGCCGGTCGTTGTCGCTTTCTTTTCGTTCTTTCGCTTCGCGTTTTGGGTCTCTTTTTCGCCGGTGCCACGTACTGATGAAGATGATGGAGATGATGATGATGAAGATGCGAAACCAAGGTTTGACACCCGCTGTTGTTGTTGTTGGCCCACACTCATTTTTTCGTCCGGCTCCTTCCGCCGCTTCTGTCCCTGAGGAGGGTGTTGCTCCATCCTATGTCTTTTTTCTCTCTCTTCTTTTCTTGATTGATCGGAGTGGCCACACCTCGCTTCCTTCCTCGTCCTTCTCCTTCCCCTTCTTCGTCTTTCTCCCCGGCTTTCCTTGGCCAAGCAGAAAAAAGCCAACTTGACCACAGTTGGCCGTTGCTGCGGCCTAAAACAGAAGCGAGCTGCAGCCTCGACCAGGTGGTCGTCAGGGCCAAGTTTGTTGTTGTTGGTTCGGGTGTTGTCATTACTTCCGCCAATAGTTGTTGACACCACCACCATCACCACCACCACCACCATAGTCGCTTAGCTCGCCGAGCTCTTTGCTTTCAGTCGGTCAAGCAGGTCTGGAAGCGGAAGAAGTTGTCGGGATCCCACTTGAGCTTGAGCTCGCGCAGACGCTGGAGGTGCGGACCGTAGAAGTCGCTGGCCTGGCGCTTCTTCCACTCGGGCAGGGCCAGGTTGATGTAGTTGGTGGCGGCCCTGAACTTCTTCAGATCCTCCATTAGGCCGCGTACCCAGGCCTTGTTTGCGTCGCCCTCCTCCTCCTTGCGCGTTGAAGAAGAGACAGACCACGCTGAGTCCGCAAGATAGAGACGATGATGATGATTGCAGTGCGTACCTTCTCCCAAGAGGAAAAGATGGCAATGAAGAACTTGTTGGCCCTCCAGCCAATCGCACACTCCTCGCAGGGCACTTCAGAGATCTTGCCGCCCTGTGATTCACATGCACAAGAGTGGCGCGGATCTTGTTAGACTGGCGCCACCTGTGCACCTGCTTGCTGGACGTCACTGTGGCAACGATGGCGTACATGAGGCTCGCAGACCACCGAGCTCAACGGTGACGGGACCACACTGTAGTGTCTGTGGATGACATCGAACAACTCTGTGCTCAACTTCTGGAAAACTCGCCACACACACACCATGACACATGGTGTCAGTCGCGGACATCAAGAGGCTCCATTGGATGGCTCACCTTGACGAAGGTGCCGGTTTGGTAGTAGTGACGGCCAGGGGGAAACCTGTCGTTGATGCCTTGTTGGACAAGCCGGAATGGCAACTCTTGCTCCTGCGCCGCCCCAAAAAGGCACAAAGCTCAAAGGAGTGAGTTCTCACCATCAACCGCAACCCGCGGACAAGACCCAGGGTACCTGAGTGGCGACAGGCCCAAGGTCGATGAAGGGCTTGAGCAGCTGCTTGCCCTGTTCTGCCGGTCCGTTGAACACGGCAAACACAGTGGCGCCCTTCTCGCCAGTTGGTTGGGTGTCGTTCAGCTTGATCGTAGGGGGGAAAAAAAACTGAATAAGACACAGGAATGTATGTCGCAGATCAAGATAGCTACTTCTTCTTCTTCTTCTTTTTGTGGTGTACCAGGTACAGGGTCAGGTTGTCGGGGAAGCCGTCGGGAGAGGTGACCACGTTCATCCATTGCTGGGCCACTTCAGGGGATCTGCGCGAGGATGATATTAGTGGCAGCGGAATGCAATGGACAACGTGCTTGCGTGATTGAGAGGCAGAGCGCACCGGGACCAGGGGTACATCATGACTCCGCAGTAGACCGGGCCTGGTAGCGGGTGGCAGCGGAACTTGAACGACGTCACCACACCAAAGCTGGGACCAGCCCCACGCACGGCCCAGAACAAGTCCTGGACGACGAAGAAGGGAAGGAGACAGTGACGTGAGACAAAGTGCAAACGGGATTGCCGTGTGTGTCTGTCTGCACACGGGTGAGTGTCACCTGGTTGGCAGTCTTGGAGGCGGTACGCAATTGGCCGTCAGCGGTGACGATGTCCACGGAAAGGATGTTGTCGCAGGTGAGGCCCATGCAGCGTCCCAGATAGCCCCAGCCTCCACCGAGCGCCAGGCCCGCCACGCCCGTGTGGCTCACCACCCCTGGTCATTCATTGCTCGTTGGTAAGTGCACGCGGCCACTACTAGTAGTGGTCATGGTTGGCAGTGGTGGCGTAGGAGTACCTCCAGGGACCACGAGTCCGTGCACAGACAGTTCAGCGTCCAGGTCACGCAGCAAACAGCCCGGCTCGACGCGCACAGTCTTGTTCTCGACGTCCACTCGTATGCCTTTCATCTGATGGCGGTGGAGAACTGATGAGCGATGCACAGAAGCAGGGTGGTGGACATGTCTCTACGTGGCTGAAGTCGATGACCAGGCCGGTGCAGAGGCTGGACATGCTGTGGCCGCCCGCCTTGACGGTCATCTCAAGTCCTTTGGCCTTGGCATACCTGTTTGCAAAAGAGCACTCTGAGGTCAGTGCCGCTCCAGGGTGGGAATGGAAAAGAAACACGAAACACGAAACACGGACTTGATGGTCGCGATGATGTCGCCTGGCCCGCGAGCCGACACCACAGCTTCAGGTCTGCAATGGAGAAGGTGAGAAGGCGCAGCATGGTGGGGGTTTTGCAGGAGTGGTGGGAACGTGGTGATGGTGCAAACCAACCTCTTGGTGGCCTGGAGGTTCCAGGTGCTGAGGGCGCGGTCGTAGCCAGGGTCTTCAGGGTAGAGCAGCTGCCCCCGCACCAAACTCGCCGCCAGCTGGTCGTGTGGCCGATCTGTAGTCATGACCTTCCCGACTCATTTAGCTGTGTGGCTAGGGGCGAAAAAGAGGGAAACACGTACTGGTGGCTGCCCTCTCGCTTCTTGCTGGTGTGATATCCCAAGGACAGCCTTTTGTTATCCAGGGCTGGTTAGTGCGTGACCCAGTCATGGGACATCCTGCGGGCCAGACGTAGGGATGTCCTGTGGATATCCACTGTTCCTTTTGGGGGGGGGAGAAGGGGGTACTAAAGGTGACAAAATCCTGGTTTGGTAGGGTGTGCTCAGCGCTGAGTTATCCCGTGGGCTAGACTCTGGCTGTCCTACGGATGTCCTCCATTACCTACGTTGATGATCCGATCCAATCATGCGCGGTCCACCAGTGCTGCAGCACTCAATTAACGAACTACATTCAGTGCTGACGACTAACCGGCTAACACTCGTCCGTCAGGCACCTGAACACTTGGGAGATTGGACGTCGGGTTATCATTGTCTGTGATGTCATGCATACCACGGCTCCCAGGCACACGCGGCCTTGCGTGATCGAGAGCTTAACTGGGAAAGGCGGGATAGCACGGTGCCTCCATGGACCCAAACTTCGGCTGGAAGGAAGACGCCTGATGGCAAGGCGGTGGGGTTTGTCCCGCAGATCTGGTCTCGCTTCCAAAATCTAGGTCAGGAGCCAAACAACAACAATAACAACAAATTCAAATAGAAGAAGACGAACCTTAGAAGAAGAGCTTACCCAAGCAACAACGAAGAGAAGAAGACGACGAACTACACAAGAGGAGCACAGAGCCCTGGAGAGCGAGCGATGGACGTCTCATGGCATCTGTCCGGCCCCAACTCGGAGCAGCAGCATCAGGAAGAGGAGGCACGCAGCGGCCGGAAGCGAAGACGGTCCCTGCGCTTCTCTGGCTGCCCGACTCAAAGGGCCAAGAAGACACAACGACGCTTCTCGGTCCATCAGCTTCACGCGAACGACCGCCCAAGCCCAAGCCCAAGCCCCAGGCACGCTGTCCTGATGGAGCGGAGAGCGCGGAGGCTGCCGGGTCTGTTCGTGGCGTTGGACCGCGAGGGGCGGGTGGCGGTGTGGAGCGAGGAGTGCGAGCGGCTGACCGGGTGGACGGCGGCCGAGGTGCGGCGCGACCCCGGGTGCCTCTTCCCCGACCCAGATGACTGCGCACGCGTCCGGGCCGAGTGGGAGGCGCGCAGCCGCATGACCCTCTACTTCGACTGGGAGTGGCACGTCACCTGCCGCGACAGATCACGGCGCACCTTCTCGTGGTTCTCCTGCAGCATCTTCACGACACGATGCTGGTACGCCACTTATTTATTATGTGATTAGTAATTGATTTTATTTGATCGGATAAAAGCAATTAATTGCGAGAATGGCGGGGGCAGGAGCAAATGGGCGTTGGGGCGAGATGTGACGCACGAGAAGAAGAGCAAGGAACTGCTGAAGGAGGTGGCGCTGGGCTTCACCGCCACGTCGGCCGACGACTTCTTCCAGCAGCTGGTGCGACATCTCACCAGTGCGTCGGGCATGGAACTCGGCCTCGTGGGCGAGCTCCACCCCAAGCGCGCAGACTCAATCCGCACCCTCGCCACCTTCATCGACGGCCAGCCCGTGCCCAACATCGGTACATCTCTACTAATTTAAATCAGCCAAAAGCTGCGTGGATGATTTATTGATTGATGGGCAGAATACCATCTGGACGGATCGCCGTGCGAGGGCGTGGTGAAGCAGTCGGCGCGCACGCTGCGGTCGGGCGTGCAGGCGATGTTTCCAGAGGACGAGGTGCTGAAGGATCTCGGGGTGGAGAGCTACGTCGGCCGCCCGCTCTACTCGTCGGGCAAGGTGATCGGCCTGATGGTGCTCATGAGCCGCAAGCCCATCTGCGACGCCGAGCGCGCCGAGACGATGATGGAGATCTTCGCCGGCCGCGCGTCGGCCGAGTTCGAGCGACGTCAGCACGAGCTGGCCATGAAGAAGTCCGACCTGCTCTTCCGCCAGGTCACCGACAACATCGCGCCATGGTCTACGTCGCCACGCCCGGCCTGGCCGAGTTCCACTACGCCAGCGCGCTTCGCCACCTTCTGGGGCTACCCGCCCGCCCGACTGCTGCTCGAGCCCGACCTGTGGTTCGTCGGCGTTCACCCGGACGACCGCGCGCTACTGTCCCAGGCCCACGCCGGCTGGTCGAGCTGGGCCGACGACGCGCAGGTGTGCGAGTTTCGCGTGGTGCACGCCCAGACGGGCCACGAGCGGTGGCTGCGCGACCGCAGCTGGAAGATATGGAACACGGCCGACAGCCTCGAGCCGCGGGTGGTGGGCATCGTCGAGGACATCTCGCTCGAGCGCCAGGCCCTCGAGCACCTCGAGAAGGCCCGCCAGATGGCCGAGGAGGCCAGCACCGCCAAGACCCTCTTCCTCGCCAACGTTTCCCATGGTATGCACATTATTCTTCTTGTTGTCCCTTCCTTTTCTTCTAAACAATTGTGTGTATGTGTGTGTGTGTGTGATCGTGTGGGGAATGCAGAGATACGAACGCCGCTGCAGGGGGTCCTGGGAATGCTGGAGCTGCTGGACTCTACGTCTATGGCCCCAGACCAGCGGGACAACCTGCACATCGCCAAGCGATCGGCCGAGCACATGCTGTTCCTCGTGAACGACCTGCTCGACGTGGTGCGGATCGAGAAGGGCAAGCTCGAGATCTGCCCCGGCGCGGTTCTCGCTGCGCGAAGACCTGGAGCACTTGTGGTCCCGCTTCGCGCACAGCTCCGAGTCACACGGCGTCGACTTCGACGTCAGCCTGAGCCCCGACCTGCCCGACATCGTCGTAGGAGACACGCACCGGCTGGCCCAGGTGCTCGACAACATACTGGGCAACGCCTTCAAGTTTACCTCGCGCGGCGGCCGCGTCACCTTCACCGCTTCGCTGCCCACGACCGACGTTTATCAGCGATTAGGTCGATCGTCGGACGATATGGAACAGCAGCAGCAGCGGTGGGTGCTGTTCTCGGTGGCGGACACGGGCATCGGCATCACGGCCGACAAGCTGCCTCACATCTTCGACGCCTTTTACCAGGTCGATGCGGTGCACACCAAGAAGTACGCCGGCCTGGGGATGGGGCTCAAGATCTGCTCCGAGCTCGTCACGTTCGCATTCCCTCTTGTTTCATTTCGCTTCCTCCTCCTCCTCCACTTCTTCCTCATGTTTCTCTTTTCAGGATGATGCACGGGTGGCTGTGGGTGGACAGTACGCCGGGGAAGGGGACGACGTTCTACATTTTGTTGCCTTTTGACCAGCCTGCGCGAGAATCGGAGGAAGAGCTCAGGGAAACAGAGCGAGCAGAAGCCGACGGGCCGGTCGAAGTGGCTCACAAGCCTCTCGGTACTCCAGACGCATTCACAAGCTTCATCTGTGGATTCTGTACTGTGCTCACACAACTCTCATGCTTTGACACACACACTAGATATTCTGCTGGTGGAGGACAACATAGTCAACCAGAAGGTGATTTGTCGCCAACTCGCGCCGCTGGGCTACAATATTCAGGTGCGCACTTGGCACTCAACCTCGGGGCCGCCCCCACCACTGTTAATCACCAATCGTCCTCCCCCCCAATATCCATTCTGCGACAGATTGCCAACAATGGGGTCGAAGCAATCGAGAAGGTCAGCACTACTCACTTTGATGTTATACTCATGGACGTACAGATGCCCGGTACATCCAACATGTCCCATCATGACGAGACATTGGCTCCTCTGACGGCCGTGGTGGTGGTTGGGTGGTGGTGGTTGGTGGTGGCAGTGATGGATGGGCTCACAGCAACGCTCAAGATCCGGGAGCTGGAGATGAACCAAGTACCTATAATCGGGCTGACGGCGGGGGCCACCCAGGAGGACAAGGAGAAGTGCCTGACCGCGGGGATGGACGACTACCTCTCCAAGCCGGTCTCGCGCGCGCGCCTCCTCCAGGCTCTGCGGCGATGGACTGTAGGGAGAGATGCAAGCATGAGGGCTAATCCAGAGACGGGTGACCGATCAATACGACACAGCCACAACTAATATCATCACACACACAAACACACACACACAACACACACACAACACACACAACACAACACACAAACACCCCACAATGAAGGGCGCGTGTGGCGTGATGATCGGGTGGCCCTGGTGACTAATAATGTCGACACATTCAAATAAATAATAGCAAATTAAATAATAATATTGTAGGCAACCAGGAGGCACTGGTCTGTTTCCGCGACGCCCTCGACACTCGCTCCATCCCTTGGTCCTGCGTCTCACGGTACTCCCCTGCCAGTCCTACGTGGTGAGGAAGATGGCAATCGCTGACGTCCTTTTATGTGTGATTTATTTGACTCGTGTAGTGCAATTCAACACTGCGACGAGATCCTGAGGGCTAATTGTAAAGTTATATATTTATTACTTATTATTTATATTTATTCTATAATAGCTTCGCCCCCGCCCATCGACGGAACGAGGAGATTGAGACAATCATTATCGAAAAGAAGAATCGAGATCAATTCGGTCGCGTAGAAGAAGAAGAAGAAAGATGTCGAAGAAGACGAAGGTGGTGGACCCCTACTCGCTGAACGAAGAGGACCGGCGCAAGTTCTACGAGAAGGAGCAGCAGCGAGCGCGCGAGACCGAGGAGAAGCGGAAGAAGGAGGAGGAGAAGGCCAAGAAGAAGGAGTGGGAGAAGCAGTCGGCCAAGCGGAAGAAGGAGGAGGAGAAGGCCAAGAAGAAGGAGGCCAAGGGCACCAAGAAGGACAAGAAGGGGGGCAAGGACGAGCCCATGGTCGGCCGCGTCATCGGCACCCCCACCAACTTCAAGCGCGAGATGCATATCGGCTTCAACCCCGACACCGGCATGTTCGAGGTACCTTCGCCTTCCACTCACCTTCATCTTCTTCTTGTTCTACTCCGTCCCCTTCTCCTTCTTGTTCTTGGCCTCGTGCGGTTGCGAGTGTGGAGCGTGCTCGAGTGCGTGGTGTGTGCTTTTATTTATTTTTATTATTTTGGTTCTTGGGCGTTCCTGACTGGGCGATCACCACCAAACCATTAATTACCAACTCCGTAACATATATACGCTCGGATCCCTTGCTCACACGCATCACCATCACCACACCACCATCTTCTTCTTCTTCTTCTTTACCATCATGATCGTCATCTTCGCCTTCTTCCTCCTCCTCTGACGAGTGCGTGCGATGTGTTGTGCTGTGCATACATTCCTAGGGCATTCCGCAAGAGTGGAAGGTGATGTTGGGTCAGGCGGGTCTGTCGGCCCAGGAAATCGCCGAGGATGCCGACATGCTCGTGAGCGTGTTCAAGGTCATGCAGTTCGAACAGTACGCGCGCCCGCACGACGACAACCGGTGGTTTTTGTAGACTGATGCCCAACCTACACGACACACGACACGACACACACACGACACACACACGACACACGACACGACACATACGATACACCACAACAGAAACAAGCCGGAGCGACCGGCCAATCTCGCCGGCAGCGCCATCCAGCAGCGTATGGCGACCCTGCGCCGCGGCATCACCCCTGCCGCCTTCCCGCCCGTCCCGCCTCCGCCCCAGGCCGGTACCCTCGCCCTCCGTGCCTGTCGACACACGACACGACACGACACGACACGCACCACGACACGACCAACGACGCGCACGCTGATGTCGACGGGCGCACAACAGGCTCGGCCTCGCCCCGCAACTCTCCCGCGTCCGTCCCGCGGCTGCCCGTGGCCTCGTCGCCCCGCGGCCTGACCAACGCCGCCCAGGCGCTGCCCCCGCCCTCCGGGCTCCTCTCCCCGCGCCCGCATTCTCTGAACCAGCGCCTCACGGGCGATGGGGCCACCCGTCCCACGTCCCTCAGCCAGCGCGTGCCGCCGGTTGTTGGGTCACCGGATGACCGCGCTCTGCCGCCCCTGCCGCCCGCGCCGCTGCTCGAGGGCGACGACTACGACGACCGCGGCCTGCCGCCGCCCCCCTTGCCTCGCACCGCAGACGCACCGGTGACCACCGCCGACCGCGGCCTGCCTCCGCCGCCCGGCGCGGGCGGTCCCGCGGGCTTCACTCCACCGCTCCGACCGGCGCCTTCGCCCCGCGGCGTGGTGCCGCCATCGCCCGGCAGGGCCATGCCCGGCCCCGGCGGACCCAGCTCCCTGCGCGCCGTTGGGGCCACCCCGCCGTCGCCCCTCTCGCCGCGCCCTTCGCACGCCTTCCAGCAGGCCCCCGCCGACCGGGACCTCCCGCCCCCGCCACCACGGTACTTCGCCCAGGCCCCCTTGCTTGGCGCAGCCTCGTTGAGTAATAGGGCTTCCCTTCTGACCACTTTTTCTCGTGTTCGCTCGCTTGCTTGCTCGCTCGCTCGTCTGCAGGGATGAGCCGCAGGTGCCGGTCGGGCGCCCCGCGTCGGTGCTGATTCCGCCCATCACTCCGCCCTCCAGTAGTACGCTCTCTCCCCCCCCCTCCATCGCTTCCCCCTCTCGTGGGGACCCTTGATGACCCAAACCCCCACATTTGTTTGTCGACACAGCACCGCTAGGCCGGCCGACGCCGTCGCCCGGCGGACGGCCCCTGCCTCCGGCCACACCCGCCGCGCCCGGCTCTCCGATGTCATCGCGACCCCAGCCTCCCATCGCCACAGGGGTACGCCCCCCACGACACACGATACACGACGCACGACACACGCTGATCTCTCGGCACAGAGTCCCGGTGGACGACCGGTGCCGCCGTCGCCTTCGGGGCGTCCGGCCCCGCCCTCGCCTTCCGGCCGCCCCGCTCCGCCCGGCCAAGGCGCCCCTCCGCCCGCCGGCGGGTACCCTGCCCCCCCCCCGTTTCGCCCCTCTGGCCTCTTTCTTTGCTCTAACGGGTGCGTGTCGTGCGTGCACGGTGCAGAAGCGATGAGTCGCCCACCGCAGGAGTGGAGATCGACGACTTGGTGCTCAAGGGAGTCGACCCGACCACCCTCTTCACCGACATGGCCATCGTGGGCCAGGGGTACTTGGCACCGCACACACCGCACACGCCGCACGTGCTTCTTGCAGCGCGCGTGGGCTCACATGGCGATTGGGGGGGGGGGCACACAGAGCGTCGGGAGCGGTGTACTCGGCCACGGACAAGCGCACCGGCAGGAAGGTGGCGATCAAGCAGATGGTGGTGGCCAAGCAGGTGAAGAAGGAGATCATCATCAACGAGATCATGATCATGAAGCAGTCCACCCACGCCGCCATCGTCAACTTTGTCGACGCCTTCCTCGTCGACGGTATCCTCTGGGTATCGCTTCCGCACCACCGCACACGCACGCATGAAACACACGACACACGCACCACCGCACACGCACACGCACACGCACACGCGTGCTGTTTGGGCGCTGCTGATGTGCGATTTGGCGGTTAGGTGGTGATGGAGCTGGTGGACGGCGGTTCTCTTTCCGAACTCCTCACGCTGGGCATCCGGCTCACCGAGCCCCAGATCGCGGCGATTACCAAGTCCACGCTTGAGGCCATCGAGTACCTCCACAACCGACCCAAGCCCATCATCCACAGGGACATCAAGTCCGAAAATGTGCTGCTCGGCCTGGGCGGTGAAATCAAGATCAGTACGCAGCCACTCACCACGTTAAGAGATCTCAAACGTGCGCGCGAGTGCTAACACACACACACACACACACACAGCCGATTTCGGTTACGGCTCGCAGCTGTCGTCGGCGCAGGACACGCGCAAGTCAGTGGTGGGTACCACCTTCTGGATGGCGCCCGAGCTGGTCAAGGGCCAGCACTACACGTGCAAGGTCGACGTGTGGTCCCTCGGCATCATGGCCATGGAGATGTTCGAAATCGCGCCTCCCTACATCGAGGAGTCCATGCTCAAGGCACCTCCTCTCTCTCTCCCCCGGCTTCGTTCTTTTTGTTCACCCGCTTCGCTTCTCTCTCCTTGTTTTTGCTTTTTGCTTTTTTGCATTTGCATTTGCATTTGCTGACGTCCGTTGGTGCTCCCACTTCGTGTGCAGGCGCTGTTCTTGATCGCCAAGAAGGGTCGACCGCCGTTCAAGGATCCCGACGCCATGTCGGCGCAGTTCAAGGACTTCATCGAGAAGTGCACCATCATGGACCCCTCTCTCCGTCCCGATTCCACACAAATGCTCTCTGTACGCGCACTCCTTCTCGTTGCATCGACTTGCGTCAGCCACTGACCGTGGTCACACGCACTCACGGCACACACAACAGCATCCGTTCCTCAAGCTGGCGTGCGATCCCCGCGAGTTGCTCTCGTTGGTCCAGAGAACGAAAAACGAGAGCGTGCGGGAGTACATCCCCGACGAGTAAACCACCTTCTTCTCTCCTCTCACCTGTACCATCGATCGGCTCTTCCTTTCCTTTCCTTTCATCTTCTTTTTTCTCTCTTTCTCGACACAAATGCTGGTGATGCACAAGACGAAGCATGAAACCGATGCGGCAACGGACGAACCACCGGACCAATAAATAAATACCTTGACCACGGCAGTCGTGATTCTCTCTCTTCTCTCTCCGTCCAGCCTGGTACGCCTACTGCTTACACTCTTCTCCTCCTCCTCCTTTTGATGCGCGCGAAAAGGCCGTGTTACACGCGCAGCTTTTGCACCACCTGCCAGAAGCGTGCGAAGTGGTGAGAAGAACGGAACTGCAGCTAGAGTGGGGGAAGGGGGGGTAGGTTTGGTGGTGGTAGTACCTGGTTGACCTGCTGGAGGGTGCCGATGAGCTTGTCGAGCTCAGACTTGGGCAGCTCGAGCACCACGTCCTTCATCTTCTCGTTCTCGTCCCTTCACACATACGACAGCGCAGTCGATTGGGGGGGGGGAATGGTGTGAGTGAGCGTTGCGAAAGGGAAGACAGCAGCGGGTTTCGGGGGGGGGGTACTTGATGGTGAGGTTGAGGCGCAGGATGGGTTCGTTCACCGTCGCCACCTTGTCGCTGGCCAGCGAGTGCTGCAATCCAAGAAAAGTGAGCCAAGCGCATGCGTGGGAGTACCGATGGCGGTGGTGGGTGGTGGTGAGTACCAGGAGCTTCCAGTCAAAGTCCTTGAGGTGGGCCGGCGATATATGGGCCGTGTCCCCAGCCAGGGCCTTCTGCACGTCAGTGTATCTGAACGCCGCACGCACGGCACACGCACGACACACACGCACGACACACGTACCACCGCACACGTGAGAATGAGGCGGCGATGAGAAAGGGGATTGAGTAGTGAGCTGTGGTGTGGTGTGGTGACTACCGCACGAGGATGCAATCGACGATGACGGTGGCATGCTCGTCGGCCACGTTGAACCCCTTCAGCTCCCGCACGATCTGCAGCGGAAAGTCGTCGGTGAGCGATGGTCGCTGATGTCGACATTAGAAGAGAAGAAGGTTAGCGGCGCTTAGACGCGTACGTCGTCCTTCTTGAGGCCGCCGCCGACGGCCTTGATGACGAAGAGCTTGACGGCGTCGATCATGGGCTGCGCGTTGGCCTCGCCAAACGGCTTCGTCCAGTCGGGCTGCCGCCCACACACCTCGTCCACCACCCAGTGCACGAACTGCACGAGCAGACACCCCTGGAAGGTCAGAGTAGAAACGCAAACGAAGTTCGAAATCGAGGAGAGTGCAAATAATGAGGGGGGCAATCAGGACCTGATCGATGGGAATCTTCTGGGCGATGGCGCCAATCTTGGCGATGAAGGCCACTTTTCGGCGGTGTGAGGGAAGAAGGCCGAGCTTGGGCGGTGCGGCGTCGGCAGCATTCTTTCCTCTCGGCGTGGTGACCGACCCTCCCTCTGCCTGCGTTTGCGATTGCATGTTTTGCTCTTCTCCTCACCACCTCTCCCCCCTCTGCTTGATTCGCTCCAAAAAATGAGATTAATAATCGAAATGTGAAATCAGACACACCTTTTCTTTTTCTTTTAACATTTCTGAATTTCAGGTCGAGAAAATGATAATTTTATTTTTTCCTTTATGAATTGGCCAAGGTGCGGTGCGCTGTGTGGCGGCGCCTTCGGCCTTGCTGAACCGGGGGGTCGTTGTTCTCAGGTGCTGTGGCGCCAGTGTCGATGGCTTTCCCACAGCGCCTTCATTGGAGACCCGGAAAAGCGAAGACGAAGGCGGCCGCGGACAGGCTGCCCAGATCCCTGGATTCACGAGCGTGGTGGGCCTCCGCTTAGTTCGCGACGGCTGGCTCGCGCCGGGTTCGCTTCGCCACTCGCTTGGGCTTGGGCGCCGGCTTCTCCCCTTCATCGCCCTTCTCTTTCTCTTCATCTTCGTCCTTGCAGGCATCGGTCCGCTTCCGCTTCTTCGTACCGCTCGTCGGCTCCTCCTCTTCCTTTCGCTCCTTCTCGTCGCTGCCCGGCGGCGTGGTGCCGAGGCCCAGCTGGGCTTTGACCAGTTCGAGGACGTCGAGCAGTGCGGGCAGGTGGGCTCTGTTCTTGGCCGGCCCGAAGGTGTCCAGCTTCGAAAAGAGCAGCACCTCGTCCTCTTCTTCTTCTTCATGTTGCCGCTTCACCACTTCAAACGACCCCTGGAGGGGAACACACAGAGATATCAACACATGAGCAAGAGAGCCCCACACAGCACCGCAATCCGAAGGGGGAACCTTGCGAGGCTTCCCGCTGGGGTTATGCTGAACTGTTGCGGGCCACGCCAAGAAGTCAGAACGCACTGCCGTGTTTGAGTAGAGGGGAGGAGATGACCTTGCGCGGCAGGAAAGGCTTGCTCCAGAACGGCAGCAATTCCATTGGCACAAGTTCGATAGATGGATCAGGAATTACTGCAAACACGACAGGCGCAGCAAAAATTAGATTACATTAATCTTGTCTTGACAATCGGGCGCGGCTCAGTTACCATCTCTCAATTTCGAGAATGAAGGCGTGTTCCTTATCTATCAGCGCCACCTCGGGCACATTTCCTCTTCTTCCCCTGGCCTTGGACATGGTGCCGTTTGAGATTGGCAGTGCTACACAAACTCGCGATCTCGAAAGATTTCAATCAATCACGCTATCTCGCAGCTGACGTGTCACTTTTTCATTGGTTCAATTTTGCCTTCGATAAAAGTGAGGAGGGCCGTCGCCTACATCTGAATCTTCGTAGGGGGTGGGGGGCTAGGCGAGCGGCTGGCGGTGAGGTCGTGAATCTTCTCCATCGCAGCGTCGACGTAGCTCTTGAGCTGCTCCACCGCAACATCGGCACGGCTCTTGAGCTCCTCCACCGCATCATCGGCATGGCTCTTGAGGGCAGGCGAGGATGCCAGCGCCACCACCGTCACGGCCACCGCCAGCGCCGCCAGCAGAATAAAGAAACAACAAGCACACGAGCGCAGGCACGACGAGCCTTTACCACCACCGCCGCCGCCGCCACCACCCCTGCTGCCTCTACTCCCGTCGATCGCTGTCCACGGCCAGCCCTGGTCTCGCTTGTTGCTTCTCCAGCTCTTCTTCCTCTCCGCTCCCTTGCCCATCCTCTCTCGATCGTCTTTTCTCGGCTTGTGTTGCACACAGGGAAGGGAACAGAAAGAACTGATTTCAGGACCCTTGCAAACCAAGAAAAAGCTGGGAAACAGGGTTGTTGGTTTGTGCGCCTCAAAATCAGCCCATGAACAGGGCGTCACCAGAGAGGAAGCTGGCGCGCGAGGTCATGAACTTCTGCAGGAGGATGTTGAGGAAGGTGCTCATGTCCTTGCCCGCCCACTGCTCCAGCTGCACCTCGAGCTGGCTCACCGTGTGCAGCTCCTTGGCCCGCGGCGGACACAGCGTCCACAGCGGCGACTCGCTGAAGATCGCGCGCGACCCAATTGCGGGCTTGGTCGGCGTTAGCCACAGGCCGCCCTTGGACGTGGCCGACAGATACTTCTGCACGCCCACCGCAACGATATGAGCTTGGTCGTGTCGTGTCGTGCGTGTCGTGCGGTGCGGTGCATGTGAAGCAATTGTGCGGCGACGAACCTTGTCGCCTTCGCAGGTGGAGATGACGCAGCAGGTGTTGTCCTTCTTGTCGGCAACCTCTTCGTACTGCCACACGTAGGGTGCCTCTCGCGTGGCGAGCTCCTCCTTCTCACCAGACGCTTCAGCACTCCGCGCCAGGTAGAGACCTGCACACGTATCAACGAGAGCTTCTGTGTGGGCGTGTGCGGTGGTGCGTGTGCGTGTGCGGTGGTGAAGTCGCGTGGCGGACCTTGGTAGGAGCGGAGGGTGAGCTTCTTGTCGGGCTGATAGTCGGCGAACCAGCTGGTGGGCGTCGATTGGGCCAGCGCGAGCACGTTGAGCTTGCCGCTGGGCCGGGAGCCCATATAGGCCCCCAGCGACGACCGCAGGAACACGAGGTTGTCGAGCTTCTCCACCTGCCACTTCTCGTTGGCCCGCGCCTGCTCTTTGTCGGCTTTGACCAGGTTCTTCTCGCTCGACAGGAATCGGCCGGTGACCAGCGAGCGCAGCGCGATCGTGTTCTTCTCGAGCGTGTGGCTCCACTCCCACTCGATCCTGGCCAGGTTGGTGCGGATGCCCACGAGCGAGGCCTCGCTGGCGCTGCTCACGGCCAGGTACTTGCCGGAGGCGTGCCGCAGGTACACGGTGTCGCTCGCGGTACTCGACGACCGGGGCTCCACCATGAACATGCAGTTGATGCTGAAGGCGGCGTCTGAATTTGGTGTGTGTGTGTGTGTGTGTGTGTGTGTGTGTGTGTGTGTGTGTGTGTGTGTGTGTGTGTGTGTGCGTGTGTGTCACGGTGAGTATTTAAACAACGATGAGGGTAATGAAGTGATGAAAGAAAAGAAGGCGGACAAACCGATGACGAGCTTGCCTTCGGTGGGCGAGAAAGCCAGATACTTGGACTGAGAAGTGCGCAACGCGATGAGCTTATCGGCATACCGCCCCAAAGCTTGGCCCTGTTCGTGCATCAGCGCCACACCTCGTAGGTCGCACACGCACACGCACACGCACCACTGCACACACGACGGCATGCACAACCGCACACGTCTACAAAAAGAGGAGATCACCTTTTGGAGATCCGAGATGGAGATCATGGAGCTGGAGCGCTTGCCCTGCTCGGACATGGCGCCGAGACCGACGGGCGCTCGCGCGCTGCTGTCGTGCTTCATTGCCACGAACACGATCACCTGCCGGATGGCCTCGATCCACTCCTGCATCTCCTTCTCCGACTCAGCGGCAAATACAACCGTGCTGCGCACTGGATGATGCACCCTGTGGTTTGGTGCCGTGTGTCGTGTGTGTGCCATGACGTCAGCACGAATCGACAGAAAACAAAGGTGACAAGAACGCACCGGAAGGTCCACTTGTGGCTGCCTGAACTGGCCTCGATGCGCTCGCAGGAGCACCCCGGCAAGTCGACCGTGCCTTCCTCCTTGTCCTACACAGGGCAACGACCGATGAGCCCACGCACATGACGACCAGTTAGCACACGGTGGTGGCGGTGGTGGCGGTGGCTGGTGGTGGGTACCTTGCTCTTCTTCTTGAAGTATTTGATGACGGGTGGAAGCTGGAACATCATGAGCCACTTCTTCTTCCACTTCTTGTTCTTCTCCGAGAAATGCATGAGGTAGCCCGACTTCACCGCGTCCATTGAGAGGTCCAACACCGACGCTGTGTGTCCAAGGAGTCGAGTGTGTGTGTGATGTGTGGTGTGTGGTGTGGTGTGTGGTGTGTGTGCCGTGTGTGGAGATTAGGTGCCGGGTGTCACACAGATGAAGGCCAAGTGGGTCTATGAGAGTACTCTTTCTCCTCTCGGCGAAGGCTGTCTTGCTGGAGGTGTTGACGAGCTTGCCCGCCGCGCCGGGCGACAAGGGCTGCGGCGACGCCTGCCCGGGTGGACCGGCGGCGGCGACCCCCTGCACCTCGGACTGGGAGAAGCTGCGCATCCGCAGGTTGCTCAGCTCGGCCAGCTGCTTCATCTTGACAGCCTGCGATGCAGGCTTCTTCTCGGTGCCGGCGGCGCCGGCGGAAATGTCCACCACCCTTGTCCCGACCTCACTGCCGCTGCCGCTTTTCTTTCGCTCGTCGGTGGTGGGCGACTTGTCAGCCTTGCGCTGGAAGCTGTCGCCCTCGAAGTCGATCTCGCGCCGCTTCCGCACGCATTGGTACTTGATGAGCATTGAGGCCAGCTGACCCACCTCCTCGACGTGCCGCACCTCGCCGAGGCCGCTCACGCCCTGGCTTTGCTCTGGTACGGCGGCCTCGTCATCGCTGATCAGGCTCGCCGCGCAGGCCTCCTGCTTCCATTCCTTCATCAGCTCCTGTCGGTAGTCGCGGAACGACAGGGCAAAGTAGTACAGCGATATCGCTCTGTTACCATCGAGACGGAGCGAGTTAGAGCGATATCACGTGTGTTTGCCGTGTGTGCGTGCGTGTTGTGTGCGTGTTTGCGTGTGCGGTACCTTTCCCAGAGATCGATCTGTCGTTCGCCCTTGGATCGGTAGCCAGTGTCCTTGGATGCGGCCACGGACCACTGGCACACCACCAACGCAAGGTCGCAGACGGCCTTGAGCCACTGCTTCACGCCGAGCTGGTAGTCGGTCTCCGTCTGCGCCTTGCGCTTCAGCAGCAGACAGGCCTGGCCCAGGTACTTCACCGCCGCCTGAAATCCGTCCCTGCGTTGAACAAAAAATTGGGGGGAGGCTGTTAATTCTGTGCCGGTGCGAGGAGTGAACACGGGCTGCGGGGTGTAGTGGGTCGTGTGGTGTTGGTACTGAATGAGGGATCGTCCAGACTCATCAGCCACGGTATTGGCGGCCAGCCAGGCCTCCACCTTGCCCAGGTGTATCAGCGTCTCCACGCTGTCCTGTTATTCAGAGAATTCAAGGAATGCAAAAAAAACAATGAGTGCGTAAGTCCAACGCGAGATCGCTGCCACTGTAGCCAGGGAGGAGGAGGGGTCGGTACAGGGATGCTGAAGGTGGCCAGCTCGAGCTTCTCCTTGGCGAAGCTGAGGAGGCGGAAGATCTTTTCGCGGAGCGTAAGGTACTGGGCGGGCTCCTTGGTGTCGCTGAGCTGCTGTCGAAGCTTGAGCGCCTGACGGTACAGCGCGAAGCCTTCGAACGACGACACCAGGTGCATGTGCTTGACCTGCCACATGCACAGACGCGACGGCCAAATAAGATTGCGATTGGCGCCGGTCAGGGTTAGGGTGTGGTGAGATCAAACCTTGACGCCCAGGTCCTTCAAGTGCGGGTCCATGAATTCGTAGGGCCGAGGCTCGGGTGGCGGCAGGTCGCAGTTGAGGGTTTCAAAGATGCGCGGCTCGTCGGCGAGCATGATGTTGAGCATCTCGCACACTCGCCTGCCAGCCAACTCACAATCAGATCAGATTGTAATGCGAGCGGGAAGTGGGTGGTGCGTGCCTGAAGAAGATCCCCTGGAAGAGGAAGGGCTCGAGTCGGCCGGAAGAGTTCCACTCCTTTTCCGTGAGCGCATTCATGCCGTACTTGGCGCGGACGCAGCCTGGAAAGAACGAAGGAAGACCGAGACATGGTGAGGTCGAAAGAGCAAGCCCCCCCCCGGGGGGGGTAAAGAACGAAAGCGAAGGTGGCGCATTACATTTCATGGGCAGGAGGCCCTCCAGGTCGGAGCTCAGCGACTCCGAGTAGCCGCCCATCGCGGACTCAGACAGGTCCACTCCTCTCTCCTCCTCCTGACTCCGCGCCGCGAAGTGGATGTAGTACTCCAGCCCGCCCTGCAGTTGCTCCACAGCTTCGCGAATTGGAGCTCGTCAGAACACTGGTGCGGGGGGGGGAGGTTAAAGAACGAAAGCGAAGAAAGAGGAATGGGTGGGTACTGCCGACGCGGATGGCCTTTTCGTCGATCGGGGGCGCTTTGTTGGAGGTCCAGAACTCGTGCGCTTTGTCCGAGTGCCCCGAGAAGAGGTTGAGAAGGGTCAACACCAGCTGCCTGTAGGGCTCGCTCGACGGCACCTTGAGCTCCTTCATCTTCTCGCGCAGCATGGCACGAATGATGTTCTTGGCCACACGTGCCACCATCTGGCACAAAGGAATATCAGCGCAGCGGTGAGTCATCTATCAACCTAAGAGAAAGAGAGAAAGAGAGAACGAAAAGGAAGAGCACTCGAGTGTACCTCGGTGTAGAGAAGCGCGACGACGACGAAGAGCTGCGAGTTGAACATGCGATCGGAGGGGTTGTCGCCGAAGCTCGACATGAGGCGGTGCCTCACTTCGCCCAGGTAGCGCATGTTGATTCCGCGCCAATGCATGCCGTGCAGGATGTGCATCAACCGTCTGTTGAGCGTTTCGACATCCACGCCGCACGACTTGGCGTTGATCGGGTAGTCGCTCGGCGTTGTAATGTAGCTCGAGGGCATGAGAGGGCGCCACTCGGCGCCAGACCTCTGCAAGAGCCATGTAAGTTTCCCCCAAGCGTGAAGCCTGAAAGCAAGCGAAGGTGAGTGGGGAGGTGAGGCACCAGGTCCATGTAGCGGTCGGCGTCTCTGGAGCACTTGGCGACGAGATCGTCGGTGAGGGCGGGCAGGAGCTCGTCCAATATGCGGTAGGTGGCTGCCGTCACCTCCGCGTTGTTTTCCTTGGCGTTCGGGTCTGCAGCTTGCCAGGCACTGGCACAAAACGCAACAAGTTGACGGCGACGATTGCGACAGCGTTAGCCGCGTGCGGAACGCTTTACAGAAGAAACACGACTCTGTGCGTACGTGTAGGCATCGGAGGTGAGAGGAATGCGTCGGCCCTGTGGATTCACGTTGGATTGCACCAGCTCTATTTTGCGAGGAGACGCACACAATAGACATATTAGATTCGTGCATCGGCGTCACAAAATGGCAAACGGGGTATTGGGGGGTTGTGCGGCGTACCTGGTCGCAGCATCTTGTAGAAGATGGCACGCGGGTGCGGAGTGTCGAAAATTTCCTTTATCGCCATAGGGCTCTCTGCAGAGAGGCGAGAGAGCGGATGTGAGCAGTTACAGGCAATAGAGCACCTCGGTGTCGACCCGATTGGTTTGGGGTGGAATCTCACCTGGCGGATACAACCGTGCAAAGTCCAGCAGATAAAGCTTGTCGTCTTCGCCGAGATGACCTGCAAGCGCGCGGGCGAGAGTTGGGCTACGAACACAAACACGCACGAGCTCAATGCAATGCGGCGCGTACATACCTTCGATGTCACCGGGACCACTCAAAACCCGCGTTCGCACTCTGTGCGCCTTCAGGTTCAAGCGATGAAAGATCCGCTCAAATCTGCATCGGCAGCGATCACACAGTTTAGCGTTGTGTCTCTCACAGCACGAACGCGATGATGGCGATGAGGGAACACATACCGCTCGTTGTATTCGGGGTAGTCGGCGTGCACGCTCTTACCGCCATCAGCCGAGCCGTAGCAGATCGTGTCTTTCGATACGGGAAGCATCGACACGGCCGTGAGTCGGAACCCTCGGTAGTCCACCACTGTCGTAGGTATACATATCAGCACCTCCAGTGCGGTTGAATGATTTGTGGGTGCGGGGGAGTGTACCCGTCATGAGAGGAACGAGAACGCCCTCATTGAACGCTTCGCCCGAATCCACAATACGACCACAGCAGCGCAACTCGTGCCCTAGTGGCAGAGACGATTAGTGGTGTCCAATGGAAAAACTACAACTAAAATAGGTAATTGGCACGCACCTGCTGACTTCATCGCCGACGCATCATCAGGAACGTTTTCGCCGTACATCCTGAGATAACGTTGGTAATTTACATTATTATTAGTGTGTTGGACGAGGCGGAAGTGCAGAAGTACCATGTTCCGTTTTTAAGTCGGGAATCGATCGCATACTTGAGAAGGATGCCGCGACACAGAAACTTCTCTCCTCCTGCCAGTCCCCTGGGGTCCAAATCAAAGCAGGCAAGTCAGGCACTCGAGCTCGAAACAAAAAAGACTATGCTTGGCGGCGGGTACGCGTACCCCATGTCCTTCTCTGGTTTGAGTGTCTTCTCTTCGTATGGCAGATACCGCTCGCTGATGATGATCTTTCCGTACACTGGGATGCACATACGAGACAAAGAAAAAAGGTTGAGATGGTCGCTTGTTGTTGCGAGAGAACTGGTTGAGGCAAAGGGAGGGAAATTACCTTCAGCGGCGTGCTGAAAGTCGTGAGCGAGAAAAGCCAGCTTGTGAAACTTGCTCTCCGTGTCCTCCATGTTGAGCAGTTGTTGAAAATTGCTGTTCCATCTGTTCTCATTACCAAGGCACACACGATCAGTCAGTCGCTTTGTAGACCTACGTTGCGGCGGGAAGTGAAGCGAAGGTCTGTGTGCGTACAGGCTGCCTGTCTTCTTTTCCTTCTGTGCTGTCTTCTTCTCCGCCTTTTTCTTGTCGGCCGAGGGACCCTGCGGCGACAGCAATATGAAGGTTCCCTTGGGCGATGGCGCATCTCGCTTCGTAAGCGCGGCCGGTGCTGTGGGTGCGCAGTGAGTGTGCGGTAAGTGCAGCGTGTACAGATCTCGGTCGGAATCGAAGGGGCTGTATTGCGTACCGACTTCCTCGTAACTGTTTGAGTTGGCCGCCGCACCGTCCACTCGTTCGTAGTCCGAGACGTTGTAGGCATTGCCCCCTTGAGGAGGCGGAACGGGGCTACGGGCAATGCCCTCCCTTCCGCCTCCCTGTGCTTCTTCATCGTCGCTCCGCCCCGCCTCCTCGTCCTCCTCCTCGGGGCAGAAGATGTCGTATCCCTCCTGGCCCGCCACCTGTTGTTGTGGCACCCCCGCACCAGCTCGCCGCCCGTCTGGTGCTGTTGCATTGCCTGAGTCCACACAGAGAGCCAGGATGGGGGAAAAAAAGTAATTGGGAGAAGGGGGCGGGCCACGTACGTGTTGTGGGCTCGAGGAGCGCAGTGAAGTACTGCGTGGAGTTTTGAAGCACCAGCCTCTCGTCGTCATCTTCAGGGTCGGACGGCACCACCTCGTAGGCGCCCTCCGTGGCAACGCTGCAGGGAGAAGGTGCAAAATCAATTTTAATTTTTGGGTCATAAAGAAGACGGATATCATTGAAACGATGGGGAGGGGGTCGTACGGAGGGGGAGGAGGTCTTCGAGGCGAGGGGGGCGGATTGCGGCGGGGTGCCGATGGCACTTCCTCATATGATGGGTTGTACATGGTGTCGTCGTCGGTGCTGCTCGTGTAGCAGCATTCCTCGAGGTCCAGCTGGGTGGGCTTGATATCCCTACCCTTGCCCGCTTTGCCCTTCGTGTGGGTCTTGTCCATCTTCTTGGCTAGCCCACAAGCTAACAACGAGGGTTGCTGCGCACACGACCGAACCAATGATCGCGGAGCCAAGGAAGTTAACGAGGACTGCCCAATCAGGAAACCGGTGACGAACGCCTCTTCGCACCACGGCGGAGCGCACCTCCCTCCCAACTGCGGCCCAGCTTGGCTTCTACTCGGGGGCCACAGGCCCATAAGGAAGGAGTGCCCATCCGCACTGAAGCCGGGACCTCAATGTTAACATATTCGCCGGCGAATCCGTTCTTTCGATTAGCGAACCGCAGCGGGAAGGACTGTTGTCTTCTTTCATCTGCATTTCATCAAAGGCGGGATCTCTTCGAATCTTTTTTGTTCTTTTTATTGGTGCAAGCTCCCCCCCCCACATAAACCACCACTGGCTGGCCCACTGGCTGCGGACACTTCCCTGCTAAATGGAGAAGGAATGAGTGATAATTCACAAGATTTCCCAAGATAATGATTAAAGCTAAAATCCCTCATCTTTGTAAGGTTGTTGTCATAACCTCCGGAGAAGTTCGCAAGTGATACTGAACAAATCAATCACGGGGATAGATAAGGCACACAAAGGGAGGAAAGGCAGTGAGATGGCGCACCCATGGCAAGGACCGGCGGCTGTGGCTTGGCGGTGAGGGCGATACGAAACAAAAAGAGCGGAGGCGGCAAAGCAAACTGCCCTTCTTGTCCGCAAATATTGTGACGTGGCCCGCGCTGGCAGGTGATGAGCGCAGGTCAAAGCAGGCCCACTTCGTACGAGAGGACGCTTTCCGTGCCCTTGGCAGACTTGGCCAGAACACGGCCATCGCCTGACACAATGGCAGACTCGCCACTGCCGGTCATCTCCCACAGCTTGCCCACCAGGTAAGAGCACACTCCTGCTTGCCCACACACCACCAAACAATGAGACGCCAGCAGTAATTGGCAATGTCCCTTTGAGCGGAGTGGGCTGACCTAGTCTCGCGCCTGAGGCGTGAAGACGACCCTGTAGCGCGTACTCTGACCAGGCCTCAGACTCCTATTACATCATAGCGATGCCAGCTATGAGATCACTGGCTGTGTGAGAGCAGAGCAGGGAAGTGGCGAGAACCTTGTAGTTGCCGATGTGAGACGCGTTGACGTCGGCTGGGAAGTGGCGTGAACGTCCGCTGTAGCCGCCCCATGGTGCGTCCCACGTGCTGTTCGGCGTGACGAATGCGGGGACGCAAACGATGTCGGCGCCCATCTCCCGCAATCGCTCGTAGGTCTTGGGGTACCAACTATGGGCAGCACAAATGTCACCACACAGTGAGTTCGGAAGGGATCTGCGTTGCTCGCATTCCGCGGCGGGGGCGGCTGCCGTTACCTATCGGCGCAGATGGCTACGCCGACTGTGCCGAACGGAGAGGAGAAGGAGTGGACGGCACTCATTGGCGCGCAGTCAACGAACTCGAGCTCTGGCGTGAGTGTTGGAACGTGGGCGAAGGGACAAGCGAGCATTGTTGAAGAGGTGACCGCATGATGCTCACGGATGAAGCAGTACCGTTGGAGTCGAGATGGCACTTGTGGGTGACGTTGCACACGCTCCCATCGGGAGCGAATGAAAGCGACACGTTGTAGAGCCCCTGGGAGGAAAGCCTCGTTTCCAGTCTCCTCATCTCGTAGGAATCGTCCGTGGCAGCGGCTGACAACCCTTCCGACACCTGCGTGTAGTACTTGACCCGTGGTAGCAGGATCGAGCCCGCCACAATCCACGCCTCGTGCTCCTGAGCCAGCTCGCTGAACACCTCCCGATACGTGTTGAACATTGCTAGCGGCCAGAAGGTTCAGTAAGACTCGCTCGAAACTCGCATCATAAGGGGGACGGGCGGTACCGTGAGCTTTCAATCTGAACAGGGAACGCTTCACATGGGCCATCAGACCAAACCTGTTTGGCGCAGAACGACAAATGTCAGTTAGATGGGCAAGTGGCCCGCGCGCATTCAAGTGTACCGGAAGTGGTCGTGCACAAACGAGCGCAGGAGGTGCGCCACGAAGCTCCACAGATGACGGCGCACCACGACCGCCATGGCTGCCGACGAGTCACCTTCATCATTCAACCATGCGGGGTGTGAGCAGAAGACCGAGGCCAAACCCAATCAGCCAAAGCGCGGTACCTTCGAAGTCTGCTGGCAGTTCATCCATGGCGACGAGCCAGGTGCCCACCTGCTCATGAGTGGGAGCACACGTCAGAAGAGCGAAGGGTAGGAGTGGGGTGGGATGAAGGGTGTAGCACGACCATCTCAGGGAACACGACCAGCATCGGGCACGCATCCTCATCGTCGGCCTCGGCAGTTGTGCTCTCGCTGCGTCGTTCCACCTGGGCGAGAAGGGCTGCCAGCGCCTGCTTGAAAGTGGCTGCCGAGGCATAGTGGCTATCCTCCAACCACGGCTGCACGCATACCACCACCCCCGTCTTCTTCTGCATCATTGTCTCCCTGACCACCGCCTCCGCACCGGAAGCCCCCCCTTCCACGCCCGACATCACCTCTGGTCCGATAACTGTATTACCAAAAAGAAAATACAAAAAAAAAGAAAGGTGGGTAAAGGGGACGCATTCTCTGCATTCTGTGCCTAAGCACCGAGGAAAGCGGTGGCCAGCTGGAACCAGTCGACTTCGGCCGAGGGGTCCTTGAGCTTGACGATCTTCTTGTGCGCGCGGGCGACGAACTTGCGCGCCTTCTTCACCACCAGGTCCCAGTTGTTCTTCTGGTCGGGGAACTTGGTGGACAGGAACGCCGCCACCACCGCAGTCGCCCAGATCTGCTCCACCTCCGCGTCCACTGCGCATAACAAATAAACAAAACGTGATGAGATGATGTGTCGTGTGTGTGTGTCGTGTGTGGTGTGTCGTGTGTGTGTCGTGAGCAACGGGTCCGAAGATATGAGAGGACGTACCGGTCTGAAGCTTGTCGGCGGGGATGGCCTTGCGCAGCTTGTCGGCGGTGACGCCCACGAGCGCGGCCGCGTCGCTCCATTCCCAGCTGCCGCTGGCCTTCTGCTTCCTGATGATCTCCTTCATCTTCTCCGGAGCCGGCGCAGATGCCGACGGCTTGGGCCCCAGCTCCTTGCTCCCGGGTGTCCCTGACAGCGACTCGAGTAGCTGAGGCTGGTATTGCTGCTGCTGCTGAGGGTAGGCTGCGGATAGGGGCGGGGCCATCGCAAGAGCCGATTGCCGGGAGGGCGGGGCCGTGGGGAGCGATGACTTCCGTAAGAGGCCAAAGTCCGCGGTCGCAGAGGAGCAAGAAGTAGAAGAAGAAGTCCGCATCGGTGCAGCTCCCCCTGACGGCGGCGGCGCTCGACGGGGCGAGGCCGGCCCACGACTGTGAGCCATGGACATCGACGGCGACGGTGCCGGCGGTGGCGGCCCAGCCAAGGGGATCATAGGCCGCGGCGGTCCTGCGGGGGCCAAGGGCTGCAGGCAAGGCGCCAGGGCACCGGGCGGGGGCGGGGGCGGTCCACCGGCCATGGGCGGCGGAGGCGGTCCACCGTAGCCTATGGGACCCGAGAAGCTGAAGCTTGTCGGGCCTTGCATGACTACACCCAGTTGCATGTGAGTTGGCAAGCACACAGGGTGGTTGGGCCTAGCAACAAGACACGACGAGACGCGTACCGTTCGGATAAGGAGAGTAGAAGAGTGGGGAAGGCGGTGGCGGAGCTCTGAACGGCGAAGCTGCGACAGCACACAATCGTCACACATTGATCAACTCGGTGCCGTGTGAAAGAAGGCCTGGGTGTGGATGGCTACCTTTTTCGAAGGTGATGGGGATCTTGCGCACTTGCATAGTGCTCTCGGTGGCGTCCTCCCGCTCCTCGACGGCCACGAACGCCGTGTGCTTGCACAGCACGCCGCTTGCCAGCGAGATGCGCACTGCCTCGGCAACCAGACCCGCCTGACCTCCGCTCTTGACATTCCCGGCCGCATCGTGCAGATAGCTCCGGCCATCATCGATGCTCCTGTGTTGTATGTGTGCGTGTGTTGTGTGTGTGTGTCAGAAGACAAAAATTGCTTCTTAGAGCGAGCATTCAGAGGAGCGTACTTGAGGAGGGTCTTGGCTGCGAGCTTGTGGAGCAGGTTACCGGGCTTGGCCTTGCTCAGGTCGACCTGGATTGCGGCCTCGAAGGGCTTGAGAACGGTCTTGGCCTGGACTACGACCTCGACGTTGTTATCTGAGTCGACCTGGCCCTTCTTGACAATGCCGTACACCACCAACTGACCGCCGCAGAACACGGGCGCAAAGCGGAACGGGGCCGGCTCCACCTGGGTGGCACCCTTCCAGGTAACGGTGACGTCGGTGAGCGCCGGCTGCATGGCTCGCCGCAGCTGCCGCATGACCTTCTCCTCCATGCCCTCGCCCGGTCTCACGAACTCGAAGAAGCCCTCCTGTGCGTGCGTGCGTGTGTTGCGCGGGTCGAAGTCAGCAATCATCAAAACGTTTCGGGTGCGGGTTAGGAGAGGAATGCAACGTACGCCGGATTTGGCGAGACCCTTGACGAGATCCTGCGAGGCTTCGTTGCCCACGCCGAAGGTGAACACGCGCGTCGTGTCGGCGTGCTTGCGCACGAATTGGATGCACTCTTGCGTGTTGTTCACCTCGCCGTCGGTGAGGATGAACAGCTGGCGAGGGTAGCCTTCCTTGGGCGGCTGCTGGAGGACCTCCGTCAGCGGCTTGAGGATGTCGGTGCCGCCCAGATTAGCGAACATCTGATCAACGTGCTTGGTCGCCAGTTCCAAGTTTCTGAAGTAAAAGTCACATTCAGCCGTGTGTGTTTGTGTGTGTGTGTTGGTGTGTGTGTGTGTGTGTGTGTGTGTGTGTGTGTGTGTGTGTGTGCGTGCGTGCGTGCGCGCGCGCGCGCACGTGTCGTATGTGTGGTGGCGCACGCACTTGTCGTTGTATTCGACGCTGCCGCTGGGGAACAGGTGCTGCGTGCGGCTGCCGAAGCCGATGATGTTGAACTGGGTGCCTTCGCCCAAGCTTCGCAGGAAGATGTGCAGCGTGTCCTTGACCTGCTGCATCCGGCTGCCCGCCATGCTTCCGGATCGATCGACGATGAAGATCATCTCCGTGTAGATGTCTTCGTCGTCGTCCTGCGCCAGCTTGGGGTAGAGCGACACCATCACCGTCTTGGTGCCCTTCTCGTCCACCTCCACCCGACCGCAAGGCCTGTCGACATCAATATTGGTGGTCAGTCTCGCTAGCGGTACCGGGCCGTCGTAGAGGAATTTGGGAGGAATGTGCATACTCGTGGGGCTTGGCGAGCTTGGTGAGCACCACCAGGTCCTGGGCCTGCGTCTTGGTGGTGTCGCCCAGGGTCACCGTGGCCTGCGTGGGCTCGTCGCCAAACTCGAACGAGATCGGGTGCGACGGCGACGAGAGCTGCTTGATGTTGCTCGTCATGTCTGTCCATCACACACGCCACGCACACACCACCGCACGACGTGTGTTATTCTCACTCTTACTTACACGATGATGTGGTCGACAGGATATGTGCGTACCGAAGTGGACCTGCAGCTTGAGCTGCGGCGGCGAGTTGCCGGCCGCCGTGTACGATGGGTTCTGGTTGTTGGAGGGGATGCGGAACTTGAGCTGCCCCTCTTCGAACTCGAGCTCGGTGACGTAGGTGATCACCACCTCCACCTCCTTGCCCGGCGGCAGGTTGCCCACATTCACGGTGAAGAGGTTGGGCTCCTCCTCGTTCTCCTCCATCCTGTACGCTCCGTGTCCGCTCGCGATCGCGTCATCCTGTTCCCCCAAAAACGAAAACGAAGAAGAACGAAGAAGACCAAAGACCAAAGAACGAAGAATGAAAGCCAGTGAGCCATTGACAACCGTCGGCGAGGGGTGCAGTTGTGCAGTGTCGTACGTAGGTGTTCCTGGCCTCTTCCTTCTCCTGTATGGTGCCCTTGATCTTGTTGCCATCGATGAAGGCCGTGAAGTCGCTCACGGTGGCCTTGTCCTCCAACTGGAACTGGTAGATGGCTGCTCTCGCAGAGCAGAGAAAGACTGGTGAGCTGTGAACTGTTCGCCAAAAGTCGAACCTGCTCCCGGCTCCTTGGTGCGAGATATACCTTCGATGGGAGTCTCCTCGGTGTTGACAAACTTCTGTCGAATGGTCACCGACGCGCACAAGTCGGCCACCTTGGCCTCAATGCTGACCGCCTGCAAAACAAAGTCACGCCAATTCAAAAACAAAATAGAAAAAAATAAATTGAGTAAAAAAAACTAGACATTTAAATTGCGGCCAAATAAGAAGTACCTTGATGGGGAGCGGGAAGGTTTGTGGGGGTGAATAGGGCTGATAGGTGATGGGAGGGTGCGGCACGCGCCTGTAGAGCATGATGCCTGGTCGTCGAGGAGGAGGTAATTGGGGTCAGAATTTGTTTGCAGAGAACAGGAGAAACGCAACTCACCTGGCGGTACACACATCGTCGTGTTGTGTGCCTCAAGTGTGCTTCTTCGAAGGTTGGGTGAAAGAGTGCCGCTGCCCGTTGGTTCTTGTTTTCTTGTCTGGTTGGCCAATGCCATGACGTGGCCGCCAGAAACAGAAATTGGATTTGAACTGAACGGCGCAATTAACCGGGCGTGCGCTGAATGCCGGGTGTGTCCCTTCACCCAACTCTTGCTCTCCAAACACGGCGCACTCTAGCCGTTACATGTAGAGGTGTGTTTATAAATATATATATTATATATTATACGTACCGTTGGTGGAGAGAAAGGGGAGCTACACCGTGGGGTTGTAGGTCAGGACGAAGCCTCGCGGTACCACTGACGAATGGACAGGGCACGCTCGTATAGCTCGCTGGACTTGTCGACTCGCCCGTGACACTCCTCGTCAGCCGCGTCCTGCACCGCACCACCCGTTGAGTGGTTCCCCATCTCGAGCCTCTTGAAGAGGTGAAACTGTGGTTTGGGGTTTGAAGTACCTTGTAGTACTGCACCATTCGGCGGTAGAGCGGATGCGTGCGGTACGACTCGTCGCCCGCCTTGGGGTTTTCGGTTCTTGATCGGAGACAGGGGAATGGGTGAACACAAACGTTGGTGGGGGAAGTGGCTCGCCGTGGGGGGAGGATTCACCTTTGGAATACGACATCGGTACGAAGAAGGTACTTGTGTCCCTGCGGCACCGGTGCTCCCTCGTGGAGAATCGTGTGCTCGAAGATCACGCAGAGCCCCGGCTTTGGCCGCAGCTTATAGACCACATCGTACCCTCGCTTTAGCTCCTCCTAACACACACACACCACACACACACACACACACACAGAGAGAGAGAGAGAGAGAGACCGACGCGTATCAGAGCGTTGGACAATTTCAACGTCAGAAAAGGAAGAAGTACGTCGATCGTTTCATCTATACGACCGCCGGTGTGCGAGTGGAGGAAGTTGGTGGTGCCGTCTTCGAACTCGTCGTTGAGGTACAGCATGATGGTGAAGATCGAGCGCTCCTCTGAACCTCCGATGAAGCTGGCGTCGCGATGTGGCACGAAACCTACCGACGGCGCCGTATACTCACAAAACCTAACGTAACACATGATAGAAAGGCACGTAAGCACTATTCCTGCTGCAAAAGGCTGACAGGGGACCTACGAACCTGAAGAGGGGGTTGAGGCGCGTCGGCTTCCAAGTTCCCTGTGCGTTGAATCCAAACGGTCGGAGGGCGAGGACGCGCGCATCGCGTTCGATGAACGACTTCACCTACAGCAGGGTGTGACACGGGCATATCTCGTCAGTGCCTCTGTTAACCCAAGGAGGATGCCGGGGGACATACCCGATTCCACAGCTCATCAGCGAGCTTTGGGCACATGATCAACGCGCGCTTGTTGTCCCGCACTGTGGTGCACCACGACGATCAGGCGGAGGCTTGCCGATATAGATGACGCGAAGGCAGGAGAGTGTACTTGAGGGAAGGAATTCGCCCTCGAGGCTGCCGTAGCCCACGCGCTTGGACTCGGAGATGAGAGCACGGCACTCGTCCACCGAAAACACGTTTTCAAGCACGAATCCCATTTGGTCCAGGTGCAGGTCCACGTATTTCACCTGGTCCTGTGCACACACGCACATGATGAGCCCAAGTATCAATCGATGCGCTAGTCAGACTGTGAGATTTGATGATGTGAAGGTCGTACGGGAGAGAAGGCAGACGGGCGCAAGAACGAGATGTCGTCCAAGTCGTGAAGGATATTCTTGGTGCGCGTGAACCGGGTGCGCGGGAATGGCTTCTGTACTTCAGGCAAGGCCAACCGCAGCTCGCTCATCTCTTCCGCTTTGGCGATGGCCTCCACCACGCCTTGTTGTGTGACAATAGACAAAAGCGTGTCAGCGGAAGGGTGAACACAGTGCGGGAGTGATAACGCAAACCTTTGTGAATAGTTTCGAGAGCAGACTGTAGCCTAGTCTTATTGCGGTCATCTGCTTCGTCTTGCGTGTTGACGTGTTGGTCAGTTCTAGTCGGAGCCGCGACTTCGATGTCCATGCCCTCGCACAAGCTTCCTCCAGACCCTCTCTCCGCCATCTGTAGTGGCACCTCCGGTGAGCGCAAACACTCAACCCGTGTGCGCCTCATCAACGCACCGCGGTCACACGCAGGACTGCCGGGTGGTGAGCGAGGAGGTCGCGGTAGGCCAGCGCTCCCACGGCGGGCAAGTGCGGGTGAAGGCTGAGCAGGCGACGTCTTCCGCTTACTGTGGCAAGAGGGCAACCATGAACAGCAACGCATAGGCTAGACGTCTCAGTATCAGCAGGTACATACCGAGCTTGATGACAAATCGATCGAGGTTCTGCACTCGCTGCCACTCGTCCAGGAGCTGTGTGCTCAGTCGGCCCAAGAGCGCCCCCATTTCGCAAGGTGAGGCGCAGGAAGGGGGGGGGGGCGAAGGTAAGAGCGGCACGACACGCACCTGAGGGGCTGGAAGGGTGGCAAGGAAGCTACGGAGGGACGACGCGGCCGCATAGTGGAACAGGGCAGCGAGGGCGTGCACCTCCTCCTCGCCCCTGTTAGCTGCCGCGTAGACGTCTCGATGCAGCGTGGCATACCCCAGTCGAGCTCCGCTTGATGTTGCACCTGGCGGAGAAGCAAGCACGCTGGTAAAGGCCGTCTTCAGAGCCTCATCCATGGATGCGTTGGGGTATGGTTTTGTGGTTTTCGTTTTATATTTTCAAAAGGAAATAAAAAAATCAACTGTTTCACATACCGCCGTCCAAAAGGAGGAATGTGAGGAGGAATGTTGGGTTTGGCGCCTTTTTTTGGTTGCGAGCCGTTTGTTTGCTGTGGCGCGTTGTCGTTTTCCTCCAGCGCTGCACTCTTCGATTGACAACACGCAAGCGAAGCTCCACTAAGCCTCTCCTTTCTCTATAGAGCTCGCCAATTAGAAGAAGCGTTCACCATCTTACGCGAGAAGGAAATGGAGTCCATCACAGAGGCGAAGAGGATCCGCACAATTGCGCACGACACACCGAGCATTTCTACCTTTATCGCCAGCAATGTGTACCTTCCGCAGCTCGTGGCACTTCTTGAGGACGAAGATGACGAGGCTGTGGCGATCGCTCTCGAGGTGATCAACTTCCTCGTCTCGGAATCGAACGCCGCCAATCGACGGAGGATCGCCAGCGAGAAGAACCTCTTGTCGCGAGTACAGGAGATGATGATGGACATCTCCCTCGACGCCAAGGTCAAGTCGCATGCCATCAAGACCTACACAAACCTCCAGGCCTACCAATCATCAGGCTCCAGCGACGAACTGACGACCTCGACACCGTCGGTGGCTGCCTCCACCAAGGAGGTTGATGCGGATGTGATTAACGAAGAGTTCCCCAACCAGCAAGAAGAGAACAAGCCTGCTGCGGTAAATCCCTTGACAAACTCTCCTTCCCTGACGGCGGTGACTAATTGATTCCTGTGCATCTCCAGAGTGCTGTCCCTCAGGGAGGCCCTACGATGTCAATCTTCCGCACCGCCGCGGCTGGCCCAGCAGGTCGCAGCGCCACAGTTGGCTTTGGTGGTATGCCCCCCCCGCCCCACTTCAGGATCCTGTCGAGGAGAAATCTCAAATTGTCATCCTTTTTCTCCCAAGGCCTCGGCGCTCTCTCTTCAAATCAATCAGCAAACACCGCCCAGAGTTCGGGTACGCGTGTGGCACCTCATCTTGTTCGAGGCGAAAAAGAGCGCTGACTTTACTTTGACCTGTTGTGTAGGCGCTGCTCCCGGGTTGGCACTCTTCTCTTCGTCGGTGTCCAACCGACTTGCCACGGCACAGACGTTCACCGTCTTCGTCAAGGGTCTCCAGAACCGGCCAGACAACAAGGCAGCTCTGGAGAAGAAGTTGTACGTGCACTCTTTCATTTCACTGATTGATTGTACAACATGTTCACGCCAACACTGTGCTGGTTATTGTTCTTTCTTCCCATAGGCTGTCCGTAAAGGGCGTCATCTCGTTCTCTATCTTTGAGGAAAAGGCCGTTGTGCGTGCTATCATCAGCGAACAGGAGCTTCTGAAGTCAGTCCGAGAGATTACTGGCCTGGTACGAGTCCCACTCATCTCGTCGATCGGTTGGTGGCTATTTATTATGCAGCTGTTAACAAGCCCTGATCTGTATCATGCACCACTCTCTCTCTCGTCTCTTTCTCTCTTCTAATTTATTGTGGTTGTGGTGATTGTGATGTGTGTTGATGTTTGCCTCCCTGCAGCAGGTCGCCAGTTCGATGCCGGGCCTAGACGACAAGGAGAACTCGTCACCGCAGTACCTCCAGCGTGAGAGGACCAGGGACGCGGGCAACAAGGGCAAGATCGTCGTGCAGGACTACAACAAGGACAAGGGCGACGATGCCGCCGCCAACGGGTGGTTCGGTCGAGTCGCTCGTGCGCTCTGGGGCTGAGCGGGGGCGTGTAGAACGCTCACGCCAGCACTTGCGACCAGCAGCAAATCGACGTGTAATGAAAACAGACGGGGACAAGAACATTATTTTTTTTCAACTTCTTATGCTGCTTGCTGGTGTTGGGTGTATTGGTGTACGATGTGCAAGTAAGTATATGTGTACAATGGTTATGGGTGTGGTTGTTGTGGCTGTGGGTGTGTACAGAATATGTGGGTGCGAGTATCTCTCTAAGTTACTGCTTCTCCTCTCTCGTTGTACTGTAGTGAGGGCTGCCGATGCTGCTGACCGATCGATTCAGGAAAAATGTGCGTTCGGCTGGTGGTGATGGCGTCGAGCACATTCAGTTGGTTGCGTCGTAGTAGCCGAGATCGGGGATGGACGCTGCGGCCCCGTCGATGGCCATGAGCAGCTCGCGCATCTGCTGCTCGTCCTGGTTGCCCGCCATCAGCGACGAGAAGAACCCCAGGTCGCTGTTGCACCGCGCCGGCATCGACCCGAACGCCGGCGAAGCCTCGTTGATCGTCGGCGAGACCGTGGCGCCGGGCGTGTGGAACGAGTGCGGGTGGCTCATGGAGCGGGTCAGCTGCTGGGGCGTGAAGTGGGGCCTCGGTTGCTGCTGATGGTGCTGGTGGATCGCGTAATGGGGAGGAGGCGTAGCGTAGCCAAAGGGCGGCAGCTGCCTGGCGGAGTGCTGCTGCTGGGGGTAGACCGGAGTGGGCACAATCAGCGGCTGCTGCTGGGCGGCAGCGGCGACGGCGGCCGTGGCCGTGGCCAGTTCGATGTCGAGGAAGCGCATCGGGTCGAACTCGTCCGACTCCTTGCTGTCGATGCTCACCCGCTCCATCGTGTCGGCAATGTGCATGATGTCCAGCGAGGTCCTGCGCTCCAGAGGCGCCGACGACAGCGACACAGGCGAGGTCGACGTCGAGTCCGACAGACTCGCGGTGAGGAACGGGGTCGTAGTTGCACTTGAGTTGGCAGCCACCGCGCTCTCCTCAATGCCGCACAGGATCGACTCCAGCTCAGCGTCGCCCAGAGCCCAGTGATTGCTGCCGCCTCCGGTGGTGCTGCCATCCAAGCTTGTGGCAGCGGTGGTGGGCGAGACGGCGATCAGGGTGGGCGCGGCGTCCATCTCGACGCTTACGGGCACGCTCCGGGCGTGCCGGCAGGTGTGGTGGTGGCCCGTCGCGACGAGCGAGGTGCGCGACTGATGATGGTGCGGCCGGCCGTGCACGCAGAAACCGTCGGTTGTGGTCGTGGGTGGCACCATGCGCTCGGAGCGAGGTGAGAGCAGGGCGGCCATGGTCTGCTTTGGCGTCGACGATGTCGTTGTCGTGGGCGCCGCGCGGCGGATCGGTGCGCTGGCCGAGCTGCCGCAGACGCTCGAGCTGCGGCCGCGCATCCTGGGCGACTTCTTGATGGGCACCGACGACGACGAGAGGTGGACCGTCGGCAGGCTGCCGGCGCTGTTCGTCTTCTTGGGCTTGCCGGCACCCAGCGTGGGCGGGTCACGGGTCAGCGATGACCCGTGGCTGTGGCTGCGCACGGGGACTTCCTTGGGGCGCGGCGTGCCCGGCATGGTCGGGCTCGCTCTGACGTCGGCGCACAGCGGGGCCGAGCGGCTGCGGTCGCGGTGCACGATGTGGGTGTCGTCCGAAGCAAACATGCGCGCGTCGGACACGCTCCTCTTGCGCTTGGGCGGGGTCTTCTTCGCGCTGGCAGCCGCGGGTTCGGCCATCTTGGCCTTGGCATCCAAGATGGACGTGGCCGACCAGGTCGCCGACTTGCTGCTGCTGCTGTTGGCCTGCTCCTTCTTCTCCTTCTTGGCTCGCTTGCGCTTCTTGCGGTCCTCGTGCCGGGTCTTGCCCTTCTCGGCCAGGGTGTGCAGCAGGGAGAGGATGTTGGAGTCGCCCGAGGACAGCGCGTGGCCCAGCGTCTGGCGGAGCGCGACCACCGAACGCAGGCTGGACGTGGGGCTGGGCGACGAGGGCTGCGCCGCGACGGAGATGACGATGGGCGAGTTGGGGTGGACCACGGTCAGGGTGCTGGCCAGGGTGGGCGATGACAGGGGCGACGTGGAGGGCGAAGTCGAGGCCGACGATGACATGCTGCTCAGTTGGTGGTGTTGAATCACCGAAGGTGTTGCCAGTTGGCACGATCCTATGGCGTTACAAAGGGGCGACCAATTTAGGTAACGTTCTGGATACACAGCACGCCAGGGTGGTGTGCGCCTGTACCTTCCTCTGCCTAAGCGACCGCTTCCCCAACCGCTTATGCTGGCTTGACTTGCGCGACTTTGGGTGACTCTATGCGGTATGGGCTGACTTTGATGATGATGGTGTTGGGGAGGTGGACGAGGCGTCTGACGATGATGACTGGGGCTTGGGTAGTTGCTACGAGGTTGGAGGCGTTGAATGCAAGGTGTCTAGGGTGAGGTTAGGTGGCAGGCGTCAGCATCCTAACCTTGTACACGGCGTGAAAAAAAGAGAGAAGGCGGAAAAAAAAAGGTGGTGAGTTAATACCTCGGTGGTTGGTGCTCAGAGGTAGGGTCGTAGTTGGTTAGTGGTACAACTGTGAGCCGGTGAGCAGCTGCTGTGGTCGAGTGATTAGGATGTAAAAGGAGGGTGAAGTGCCGCGAGCAAGGAGGTCGCCTTTTATAGGTGACCCAAGTCACTAGGCATTACGCGCGATGGGCAAGTGCGACCACGGTCGTAGAGACCTAAATATGACCCTCTTGCGCAGGAGGGAAGGAAAGAACCGAGGATCGTTGTCTCACCCCCCGCGGTGCCCAATCTGGTCTGCCGCAGCGGCAGAAGGTGGGCATCTCTTCGGTGGGCGGACGAAATTGACAACAGGCCAGGCCCTGTTGGGCGACCGACCGCGGCCGCCATCTGCCCGACTTGCCAAACCAGTAAAATGAAACAACCACCAACCGGGCATCACCCGCACGCCGCAGTCCACAAACCCCAGGCGCCGGGAGAGCACACACGCGCGACTAAGTCCACTCACCGGTGATCAGGCGTGGAGGTGGGCGAGAAGTGGCGGGTACTAGTGCTTGGCGCGCAAGCATTGACCAATTACACGCAAGAGAGCAAACCCAGCGCAAGAACGAAGAGCGGTGAGGCGCGTGTACAGGGAAAGCGCGAGTCCGCAGGCGGGTGCCTGTTCACACACCATCAGCTTTAGAATAGATACACGTGCGTGGCCACAAAAGAGAACGCAAATCAGATGGTGTGTGTAAGGTGCTCCGCTCACGGCAGAACCTTTAGCCTCCTGGTACTCACCGCCACAAACCTCACTCGTCAACTTCAACGTTGAGGTTGGAGATGTCCTTGATGGGTACCGACTGCTCCCACAGCCGGTGGAAGTCCCGAAAGACCGTCTCCGTCACAGACACCTTGTAGGGGGTGGGGTTCAACGGCCGCAAGTGGTCTGCCACACGACACACACACAACAAGAGTGGTGGTGCCACGAGACGAAGGGAAAGCGGTCGAGGGTGAGATGTGTGCTGCGCCTCTCACCGCAGTCCGAGTCCGTATCTGTTGGTGCCTCAGCCCTACGAACCCGACTTGCTGATTTCTATGATTTGCAGATTTGGTTCTCGGTTGCTTTGTGATGAAGGGGTGCAACCCTCCTAATTTCGTTTCAGAAGAATTTCAACCAGCAACGCCACGCAGCGAACCGGACTGTTCAACGAAAAGGAGGAAGCAAGAACAGGAGGTTCCGTACCGGGTCGGAGGTTGGCAATCTGATCGAGTATGTGCGCGCGGATGTGTCCGATGTGGGGCAGCTCCTGCACCACTTTGCCGTCGCTAAAGTACAGCTGGTGCAGCTTCTCCACCTTGGTGGGGGTGATGTAAGCCCTGCACGCACGCACACGAACGCACGTAGATGAGCGGCGGCACACGCAAGCCACACAGAAACGGCCAGCCAAACGCACCTCTTCTTGCCGTCGAACGGATCGCAGCAAAGGATACGCTTGTGCTCGGCGGGTGTATCCCCCTTGGCCACATCGTTATCGGCGGAGTTGCCTTTGCCGGGCGGCGGCAGCTGAAGCATGACGTCGATCACCGGCCCGCCTTTCTTGCCATAGAGACGATAGGCCAGCTTGCGCCCTGGTATCGTTACCTGCCCATCGACACACACGACACACGACACGGCACACACGGCACACGTAAGGGTGTGCTCGTGCAGTGCATTGGCAATGAAAATACCTTTTCGATGGCTTCCGACAGCTTGATCCGGTTCTCGCCGTTCAGCTCGACCAGCTTGTAAACGCATCCCAACGCGGGCTGCTTCTGGCACGTCACCTGTATACGTAACGCGACGATGAGGCTGGGTTCAGCATAAAATGCCTCCGCAGGTGACGTAGGGAGCTGCGGGAGGGTACGAGGTTGGTGCCCACGCCAAAGACGTCGATCTCGTGGCCCTGCTGATTGAGCGAGTAGAGCACGTCCTCGGATATCTCGCTCGACGCCACGATTTGGAACTTCTTGAAGTAGGCCAGACCCAAACGATCTGCCGTCTTACTGCAGCACACAACACAGGCCAAGCACCGCACGACACACACACACACACACACACACACAACACGCCGAGGGGAGGAACAAGAACAAAATCAGTACGCGGAGCGCAGAGATTCTCATCATGGGTGACGCACGCGAAAAGCTTGCGCGCTTGCTTGGAAAGGTAGGCCAGATCCCCCGAGTCCAGGCGGATGCCCGCCGCCTTGTACCCAAACTAGTAGAGACCAACGCACACGGTGCGGTTAGTAAACCCATCTTGCGGACGTGGTGTGGTTCACTGTGGGAGACCTTGTGCAGGGCGTAGGCAACGCAGAGGAAATTGGGAACGCCCGAGTTCATGGTGTCGTAGGTGTCCACCAAGCAAACGCAACTCGTCGGGAAGGCACTGCACACGCGAGCGCAAAGAGCGTTGATAGTGTCAAGCACACTTCCTCGCACCCACGGGGCTGGGCCTAGGTCCGGATGATACGTACATGGCGTAGGAAATGAACGACCTCAGCTCTCCCGTGCTGGTGTTGGAGAAGCCGAGCTCCTCGCGGCACTCCATGGCCGCCTTTTCGAAGTCTTCCTCCTCGCCGCCTGTTCATACAGCGTGATGTGATTAGATTTGGGGGGGGGTAACAGTAATAATAACTCAGCGTTGCTGGTACCTTTCTTCTTGAGATGCTTGACGCTGAGGGGCACGTCGTCAAAGAAGCTCTCGACGAAGGAGTGCGCGTGCGTGCCCTGGGTACAATGGATCTCGAGTAAGCCACAATCATCTGGAGAGGCGGAGCGTTTGCAGAACATGTTGGCCACCACGCAACTTGTTGCGTACCTGGGTTTCGATGTCCCAGAGGAGGCCAGTCAGCACGTTGCTGGTGCTGTCGAAGCCGCCCATATAGGAATACCTGGAGGCCGACACGCCTCCGTCGGGACCCTGGGCTCGCCGCAACCCGAACTCCATCAACCCCTGCGTCGACGAAAAACGAAAAATCACACATGCACCGCAAGTTTAGGAAGCGCGATCGGTTGCGCGTGAACTGCAGCAAGAAGAAGAAGAGGGGGGTATAGAATAGGCGCCAACAAGGCACCTTGTTCGGGCCAGCAGCGAGGCGATGGCGCATGGCGTTGGTGCAAATCAGGCTGTTGTGACGGTCAGCACAGTGTATGAGTGAGTAATTTGTCGGGCGTGTGGGCACAGCGGCGGTGATGAGTGTGACCGACCTGGGGTAGTTGACGAGCGTGAGGAGCGTCGTCTCGAGCAGCTGCGCCACGGCAAGGGGACCCTCTACTCGAATCAGCGGTACGCGAGGGAACATCAACGTTCCTTCGGGCACCGCGTAGATCTGACCGGCGGTGGACCGCCGCCGCCACAGACTTGTGGTCAGCATGTTTGGCCGTTGATGCCTACGTTGGCACAACGGGAGGAAAGAGATGGGGCAACCGACCTTGAGCTTGGACGAGTCCACGGTGGCGAGCCATTCGTAGAAGCCGTCCTCTCGACAGTGGCGCAGCGCCTGATGGTGGTGATGGTGGTGAGAAAGGCGTGCATAGAAGTGCGGGGTAGCAACGAGCCGGTGGTGGTGGTGATGGTCAGCTTTGCACACCACCGCTCGAGCATTTTGTTGGTGATGGTGGTGTGCGAGGAGATACAACAGACGGAAAATGGCATGTTGTGTGGTGGTGCTTGTGTGTCGTGTTTCATTTACAGGTCATTGACCTGGGCCGAATGAAAACCGCGGCATACAACACACATGCAACTCACTGCAGATGCCCCACTGGGCAGCGCTGCTTGGGTGCATGCTCAACACGTGGCGCCACAGCTTACGGTGATGGGTCGAAAAGCACAGGAAAGTCGCGTCTTTCCCCAGGACACGGCGATGGGAGTGGGTGTGGGGCGGACGCACCTTGGCGCGCAACTCGTCTATCTGACCCTTGGTGAACCTAAGGTTCTTGACGTAACGCAGCTGGTGATGGGCCACCGCCAAAATTAAAACAAGTCAAACACCTTCCCAAACAACAGGAAAAGCAAAGGAAGCTTGAGGGGGGGGGTAATGTTGGCGCACCACTTCTTCGAGGCCGGCAAAGATTGTGACTTCCCCCTTGAATGGATTCTTGCGGAAGAACAAGTCGAAAACGGCGTGCTCTTCATGCTTGCCGGCCTGGTCGATGAAGAAGTGAGCACATAAACAAACAAAGAAAAGATCAAAGAAAAGAAAGTGCAACACGAAAATGGAGCAGGCCTTGCACCTTCCAGTAGGCGTAGGCCATGGTGAGCTCGTAGAGGTCGGTGAGTAGCGGGACCACGAGGCTGTTGGTGGGTAAGAAGTCGGTGACAGAGGGGTCCCCTGTGCCAACCACCCCCAGCCTCAGTGCTGCCACGCCCGCGTCCCTCGTTTCGTTCTGTTGCGCCATGTAGGTACGTCGCAGTGCTTTGGTCTCCTTGTTGTTGTTGTGGGGTCGGCACCGGACGGTGGGTGCGCCTTGGCCTGTTATCACTTTTGGGCGAGGTTCGATAGAAATCCCAACCAAATTTTACAACATTCTTTGCGAGCGCAACATTCTTGTTGTAGTAAACTTCCACCGAAAGGAGACAAAGTCTAGTTGTGTTTGACTCCCGGAATGAGCGAAGAGAGCCAGGGAGGGAGGTGAAGCTCTAGCCTCTTCTTGGGCGGGGGCGGGAGCGCCCAGGCCGGCAGCAGACCCCGCAGAGCTTCGGCCGAGCGCCTGTTAAAGTCGCAGTCCTCTATGCGGTTTTCCAGCCCGAAGTAGAACGTGAGTAACCTGGTGTCCTCCGGGCTGTAGAGGGTGGTCGTGGCTTGCTTGAAGCATAGCGGGTTATTGCCCTTCCTCATCGCCAATATCACCGCTTCTGTTGTTGACAAAGTGAGTTGGCACTATACAATAACGACGAACGGGGAAGGGCGCAGTGGTACTTGGATGCGCCTGGCGCAACTGTTCGAACTTGGCTTGGTTGACCTGCTCCTCGAAGCGGTCGCTGGTGAGGAAGACGACGTAGAACAGTGGGTCGGCAGATGGGGGGAGCGACTGATGCGCTTCGTGACCGGGAGGGAGGGCTGTGAACTGGTTGATCGTGCAGCGCACTTGGAAGGTTGAGAACAGGTGGCGCAAAGCTTGATCTATGCAGGTGTCGAGCGTGGACTCGTTGATGTACAGAGGGAGCGGTTGCCCCTCCTCTTCATCAGGTGCGACTGGGGAAGAATGGTTCTGGGCTCTCTCGTCAAGGTGCGCCACCAGCCCCTGGGTGATCTCGGTTTGACGGTGCACCTGCGCTCTTAGTTCTTCCAGGCTTTGCTTCAGCCGCTTGTGCTCTTTCTTCAGCGCCTTGCAGCCCCCGCAGCAGCGACGAGGTGGGCGGAGTTGCTGCTCCTCCACTCCGCTATGGCTTGAGGAGGAGGGGTACAGTGCTTGCAGGTGGTGGTTGTAGGTGTGTCCAAAGCCGTGTTTGCTCATGGTGAAGTAAGTTGGTGAAAGTCGATAAAAGAAACAAAGCCCCTGGGCTGGAACATTATGAAGGCACATCCTTGTTCGGCCGAAACCAAAATTGTCAGCATTGTCTGGCCATTTGACGCTTTTCGGTTGAAGTCAGTCGGGCCATAAATCTGGCAGGGGCCTCAGTCTGTTATTGTATCGCACCTCCCGCACACAACAACTTCTCCCTTCTACGGTTTGCTGCCTTGCTACAGATATGTCTGTCGTCATTACGCCGTACCTTCCCTCCAAGAGAGTGGCTATTGGTCAGGGCCAGACCTGGAACGTCGAAATAAGGAACAACTCCGACGCCCAGCTTCCCGGCTCGCGACTCCACATCTTGTGCGACAGCTACAATAGCGCCTCGAGCTGCGTCGTGCCTGCCATCGCGCCCTGGGGAACCGTAAAGGTCACCATCACCGCCCACATCGACTCCCACAAGAGTATCGAAGACATGACGGGCTGCGTCACCTGGAAGTACAATGATGTCACCAGGCAGACGACAGACAGAATGGGTGCGTCCTCCATGCCCCCTCCCCCTCCCAACGCTTCCCTAAACGCCCACTCTATACCAACTGAAGAAAGTTCACCGGGTTCTATTCAGAGCGCTACATGGGCAAGCTCAAGGCCTTCGTTCCGCCCACTGGTGCGGTGGCCAAGTACAAGGTCTGCCTGTTCGGCCTCGCGGGGGCGGGCAAGAGCGCGTTCGTCAACGCGGTGCTCACCCTGGCATCGTCCGGCATGAGCGTAGTCGAAACGGCCGGCGTGGGCGGGTGCGCCCGGCACAACACTCGGCAGCTGGCCACCTACACCATCGACGGCGAAAACTTCGCACTGGTGGACACCTGGGGCCTCACCCTCACCACCTACCTCAACGACGACCTGGAGAACGTGGTCGATGGCGTCTTCCCGCGCAACTGGGGCATGGACATGATCTACGACCAGCACGCCAAGGCCATCCGGGACAACGCCAGCACCAGGCCCGAGCGCGCCGTGCACGTCATCCTCTTCATGATCACCCACAGCGCGCTCGACAAGAACGACGAGTGCGAGCTCATCAAGGCCAACTACGCCCGGCTGCAGGACAAGGCCGCGCGCAACCCGCTCGTGCTCATCAGCAAGGTCGACGAGATCGTGCCGGCCTTCCGCTCCAACCCGCTGGGCGACTACCCCGAGGTGCGCGCCCTCAAGCAGAAGGTGACGGACCTGCTGGGCATCCCTGAGAACCGCGTCTACGCCGTGGTCAACTACAAGGACGAGTCCGAGCGGTCGTTCCAGATCGACCGCAACACGTACCGCATCGTCGAGCACGCCCTCCGCACCGCCTCCGAGAACCTGCGCCGCGTCGCCGAAGAGCCGCCCACCACCTTCGAGTGGTGAAGCCACAGGGAACGAGCGTCGAGCGTATCATCGCCGTGTGGCCTTGGGAAAGAGGTGTGTAATTAACGGGAGGGGAAGAAATGAAACGCAAAACTTGATCTCCGTGGAGTCCCGGAGGTGGTGGTGGTGGGGTGGTCTCTCTAGAGCCTGGCCACGACGGGGAAGTCCGCCAGCAGAGCTTTCCGGTCGAGCACCCTGACGAGGAGAAGGGGATGAGCCACAATCAAGATCACATGGGTGGGGGAGTGGGGTCGGACCCTTGCCGGAGGGGTTCACGCCTGAAGGAGCCGATGTGGTGTACGAGGGCGTCGAGCGCCTTCTCCTCCTGCCAGTAGGGCGACAAGTGCAGCAACACCTCGCGTCTAGAAGACCGGCGTGGGTGAATCAAAATTATTGGTATCAGTTGTTGTTCCAGCTTGCGAATAAATGGTGCAGAGAGTAAATGTGGGGCGTACCCGCTGGTGTATCTCTCGCCTCGGGCCTTGAGGATGCCCCAGTGCTTGAACACGGTGAAGGCATTATGGAAGGTGTCCTTGCTGTTGGCGTCAAAGTGCTGAAGCACTCCGCTCTACACATACACACACGGTGTATATGATCCGAGGCGATCGTGTCCGGCGTTAGCACCCACGACAAGGTGGAAGGCTCGGTGGAGCGGCGTACCTTGAAGAGATGGTCGGCGAACCACTGTGCGTTGTCGATCAGAGTGGTGCCCTGCGCGCGAAATTGAGCGGGTTAGCCGGGTGTTTGGTGGTGCGTGGAGACACCAGCCAGGCGGTACGCATACCTGCACGGTGCGGTCGTGGAGCGCAGAGAAGAGGGCGAGGGAAGCCAGCCAGTAGCTGTCGATGAACGGCCAGAAGAGCAGGCACAGGAACGTGAAGTACCTAAGGAATGGGTGGAAAGAGGCAAGCGTCAGGGGATGGGCCATTGGCACTTGTGCGGGCACTAGAACAGGGTACGGTACCGTTCGCCGTGGGGCGGCACAAAAATGAGAGAGTGCTGGTGATCGGCAGAGGTCTTGCTCTGGAAGAGGCCCTTCTCGATGAACCAGCCCAGCAGCTGTTCGTAGTCCTGCTCAGCCACAGAGACACGCCAAGCAATTCTCGGGTGAGACGCGTGCGCTAAGAAGAACCGACATTCGCTCTGGGCGTACCTCCTTGCCTGTGGGAATGAACTCGAACTTGAGCAGGCTGCAGAGGAATGCGATCCGCGCGAAGAGCTCGTCCTTCCTGACGCCCACTTGTCCCGCACCAGCGTCACCGATGACGGTCGAGCGCCCTAGTTTATTAGAAAGTACACTCGTGTGAGTAGGGGTGGGTGGGTGGGTGGGTGCGTGGGTGGACGTACCGAAGGAGTAGAGTGCCACGGCCATGATGCACTCATCCTTGAACAGGTGCACGATTTGGTTGCGGTAGTAGCCCAGATGTACCCAGTTGCGCTGATCCTGGATGGTGATGTAGTTCGGTTCCAGGCGCCGGTTGCGCTCAATGATCAGGGGCTGCAGGAGCCTGATGGCCCGCGTCACCACGTAGTTCACCGGGTGCAGAATGGGGTCGTTCCAGCCGCCTAAAACATGATTGTGATTCGGGCGTGAGTGAGGAAAACAAAAGATTCAGCACAACAACGCGGTCAAACGCACCCTTGGCGATGATGAGTTCCTTGAGCCAGGAGAACTTCTCGATGAGGTCTTCGACCTTGATACCGTTCCTTTGGGTCAGCACCAGCGCGGCCACAATGCCGGTCGACATCGACACGATATTGGCTGTGGACGCACAATAAAGCGGTGTAAGCGACCATTGGCGTTGCATGGCAGCAATCGCGCATCCACGGAGGTATGATTACCTTCGATTTCCTGGCAGATCTTGAAGGCCAGATTGTTGATGGCAATCCTGCGGTGGTTCTTGTTGGTCCAGGGATTGTAGGGTTCCGCTTCGGGTCTGACGGCGACTTGGCTCTCCGACGGACTAGGGCCGGCGGCGTCGACCTTGGCCGGTACGGCGGTGGGAAGACCGGGCAGGGAATAGATGTCGAAGGGGAGGGGAGGGCAGTCCCCATGGGGACCCAGAGCGCGCTTGTCGGGGTTGGTGGCCACCTCCTGGCTCATGAACGACCGCAGAGAAATGGGGTTTCCGAACTGCACATTGATGCGCCCAAAGTCTTGTGTGTGTGTGTGTGTGTGTGTGTGTGTGTGTGTGTGTGTGTGTGGTGTGTGTGTGTGTGTGTGTGTGTGATTAGTGCGCGGCCGATGCAATCGCAACAGCAGCACAGGCGAGAAGTGGTACCGAGCGAGAGCACCCAATGGGCGGCAGCGAGCAGGGCGCGAAGGGAGGGTTTCTGCTTACTCTCGCCCATGAGCTCCTTCACGTGCTGGCTCTCCTCCACCACCTGACAAGGTCGTGCGACGGGTCAGCAAGGGAATCGTCCCTAGAGCCGTCGCGCAACCAAAGATTTAGTAGAAGGTACCTTTTCGTAGGAGACACCGATCGGGACGAAGTGCACGTCCTCCAGCGTTTGCTTCTTGGCGCTTCCGGCGTTCCTGGTCGAACGGTTGGGCTTGAGCATCTCCTCAAAGAAGGGATCGGTGATGATCGAGAGGAGACCCATCTTGGGCTGGATCATCTTGCCCGACCTGCTGCGCGTGCCCTCGATGAAGAACTCCACGGGGTACCCTGCCCAGAAGCGACACATAGTAAGTAATCAGTAAGCTGAGACCGCGTAAGAAAAGAAGCAATGCGCGTTCTACCATCGAGGAGTAGGCGCTGGGTGTATTCAGTGAAGATCTCACGGTACAGCTCGTCCTCGCCAAGCGACCTCCGCATGAAGAAGGCACCGCTGTGTCCACAACGAAGTGGAATTAATTGAGTGTGTCAGTGCGGGAGAGTTCTTCTAAGGGCAAGGAGAATGGCGCGCGTTACCTGTGCCTGAAGATCCACCGAACGAGGAGCATATTCAGGAAGTCGTCGCCGGCGGCGATGTGCGGGACAGGCAGTTGGAAGGAGTAGAATATGTAGGACACGATCAGGAAGTCGATGTAGCTTCGATGCGACGGAATGAGAACCTGGTAGTACTCCCGAGTTAACCAAATATTGCATGCAATGAAGAAACAAACAAACGCATCAATGCCTCTTGGAGCAGAAATGGAGGGTACGTACTACGGCCGACTTTTCCTTCTTGAGCGTGGTGCCAAACAGCTCCTTGACGGCTTCCAGACCCACTTGGTTGATTACCACTCCCGAATACAATCGCCTTCAGGGGAGTAGCACGTGAAGGTGAGTGTCACTATCAATGTGTTGATTGTTGGTTGGTGGGGTTAGATGTACCGGTAAATCTTTCTGAACGCCCAGGCGAGCGAGCGGAGTACGGCAGGCGAGGCTTCGGCACCCATGACCTCCAAAATATTCCTGTGGGCATGATCGAGCATGTATGAAGAAAGGTGAATCCTTGGCGCCTCGCAACGTGGCGATGAATGCTGCGAACAACGAGCTGGGCGTACTTGGCTCGTGACTCGGCAACCTGGATGGACACCTGCTTTGTTGATACCTCACGGGCGATGGCCCTGTGGAAATGGAGACAAGGAATTAATGAGGGGTGCTCTGTTGCTGAAGCGACGATGTGCACGAAAGCCGGAAGCGCACCGTTGCACTCGAGGAGACGACAGCACGAGCAGCTTGAGCTGCTCGCCAGTGCGGGAGATGCCTGCGTTGTTCACGATCAAGTTGGACTACAAAAATTGTCGTTTGTCAAGCACTTCTGTCAGGTCGCTCTGCTTGATGTGAGTTGCAACCAAAGGAGGAGCGCAGTACCTTCATCGCGAACATAATATCGGCGAAGGGCTTCCTGGTCAACGACAGCCCGCTATAGACCAGGTAGTCGCCCTTCTTCGGCGGCCTCAGACCTAAAGAGAACGGTTTTCAGGTGAGATCCGCTCTCTTGGTGTGCGCAGAAGCGGTGAATGGAACAGACCTTTCTCATTGAGAGCGTAGGTGCGAAGGCCATAGGCATAGCGCATGAGGTAGTCTTCCCAGTCCAGCTTGGAGGCATCGAAATTGAACACCTCCTTCTCCTGCGGTTGTGTGTGTGTGTGCGCGTGCGCGTGCGTGCGTGTGTGTGTGTGTGTACATGTGAGGGCGTTAGTAACCAAGTTGAGGGTCGCGAAAGAACTAGAGCAAGGGAATCGAACGTCGGGAGTCATGCTCTGCAGCAGCTCGTCTGAGTTATCCACCGCGAAGATCCACACATTTTCGGTGAAGTGGCGGAAGGTCTCGGTGAACTTGGTCAGCCGCTTATCGATTTGGTCTGCGGGGATGAACAGGAGGGACAAGGCAAAAAGCCGGGTGAGTCTCCTCATCTCAGTGACGAGGCGCAAGCGAGGTGGGTGTTATGGCCATAATCACCACGTACCCAGCATTTTGGCGTTCTTCCTCACCTTCTTGTCTCCCACGGTGCGCGCCAGCAATTGGTAGATCATGGCCGGCACAGTCCATTTGAGGAAGTAGGTGATCTCGTACATGGGGTACGGCCCGGAGATGAACTGGAACGACGGACGTCCTAGCATGCGCTTGGGCGGATTCTGTGTGTGCATAGCAGGAGCGGCGATGAGTGGTCAAGCTTGAGTAAGTGCCATACACCACACAGACCGGCGCCTTAACTTCAGAGGGAGCATTACCATGAGCCAGTAGGGCAGAAGACACTTGACAATGTGGGACCACCTGAGCGGATTGCGATGTGAGGTGCCGCTGTGGTAAATGGCGTAGCGATCTTTGCCCGCATTGTAGGCCGTGGCAGCGATAATGCAGTTCACCACAAAGTCGGCAGGCACCTGCGCACAAGATTACACTATAAGATTGGAGGCAGCAGAGTCTGGTGGGTGGTGGTGGGTGGTGGGTGGTGGTGGGTGGTGGGTGGTGGGTGGTGGGTGGTGGGTGGTGGGTGGTGGGTGGTGGGTGGTGGGTGGTGGACCTGATCGGTGGCATTTTCCAGGTGGCCAGGCAGGAACTTGAGAATACCGAATCCGCACGCGGCGTAAAGTCCGCCAGCAGCAGCGAGAGTGTCAATCCAGCCGGGTACCGGGTCGCGATTCACCGCACTGTACGAACACCGCAAAAGGTCAATGCGCACACGTCAGGAGGGTTGTACAGGCCGATCAGTAATGAGGGTATGATGGGAGCAATGCGATGGTACTTGATGATGGCAGGCCGGCAGATGGCGAGCGGAAGATTGCCTCGCTTCTTCAGGAACATGTGCTCAGCCAGGCTCTTCGTGAACGTGTAGGTGTTGGGGTATCTGCAACGAGCGGTGAGTATGGAGAATGGAATGAAGTGGGAGTGCGGTACAACAAGTGTGTAGAGAGCAAGACGCAGGGCGCACCTGCCGAGGAGCTTCTTGGTCTGCTTCTCGACGTCCTTGGGGTGCATCGTCAGCAGTCGATTGAGCAGTTGCTCGGGCTCGAACGGGAACGGGTAGGCCTTTTCTTCGATGAAACCCGTCCTGCAATCATTGGCAGCACAGACACGGTGGGTCAGTTGGTCTGGCGGGTCCTGTGTCTTGTGATTGTGAAGGCAATGGCGCAATACCTGTTGCAGCCGACGTAGGCCGTGGAAACGTGCGTGAAGATCTTGACGCGTTTGGCGCTCTTGGCAATCTTGAGCACGCGCAGGGCAGCGACCACGTTCTGGTTGATGGCGTCAAGCAGTGGCTCCGTGAAGGAGATGGTAGCGGCGCAGTGGATGAACACTGTCACTTCCTCCACCACTTTCTTCATCTGCAGGAGCCAGTCACTAGAGGGTGAGACAGGGCCTGCTCTAGGTGTGCATATAGGAATTAAAATGAGTGTACCTCTTCGGCGCTGAGGCCCAGGTCTTCGTCGAGGATGTCACCCTTGAGGACTTCGACCTTGTCCTTGACCAGCTCGGCAAATGCGCGATCGCCGCCCAGTGCCTTGCGAAGCGGGTTGAACAGCGGCGAGCTGAGAACCTCCTTCTGGAACCTGAACCGCGCATGAGCAGCCTCGCCGCAATGATGCGTGTGCGCGTCTCAAAGGCTGGAGAGGAGGAAAAGGCGACGAACCTCTCTTCAGCAGAGCAGTCCTTCTTGGGCCGGATGAGAACGAAGTACTTGGAGACGCCGGGCAGGTCTCGCAGCATCTTCTCCAGCAAAATCTTGCCCAAGAAGCCGGTCACACCTGCAAGTGAACGTTCAACATATAGTGAAAAAGGCGTTGGCCATCGACGCAAAGCGAATTGAACTCTTTCAGATTTATCAGCAAATAATCATATTATAATTGCTGAAAATTCAATCAGTGAGTATGGATAGAGGGAACGGAGAAGCTACCAGTGATGAACACAACCTGGCCATCGAAAAAGTCATTGATGAACTGTAAAAAGAAGAAAAGAGGGAAAGATTAGCGTTAATGAATGCGCAAGTAGGAAATCGTCAAAAATCGAGAGCAGCCCAATAGCGTCCGAAGACGGCGCGAAGAGATGCGTGCACACCCCAGGAAGGCGCTGGATTGGCCAGTCCAGGATGGGGGCTCCGGGTCCTTCCATTCTGTTGGCGAATGCACACCGTTCACCACGTCCTCAAAGTGGCCTACAAGCAATAAGCGCGGACCAACAGGTTCTCTTTCTTTCTCTTTCTTTTCTTTCTCCCGTTTCTTTCTCGTGATCGAAGGAGAGAGATGGAGGCCGGAAGAACAACCTCAGGAAATAAGCCCGCAACTCCTGCCACGGCCAAGCGAAAGGCCAGCCACCCGTACGTGTGTCTCTTTTGCATCCCGGCGTCACGATTCTTCCTCTCTTCATCAATCTCAGATTTCGCTCATTCAACCATGTGGTGGGGGAGTGCAGTCTGGCGCAGGAGCTGAGGGCTGGGATTGGTGCGCTGGCAAGCAGCAATGTAAAGAAGAAGGCCAAACAGGCGAGCAGCTTCAAAGTCCACCTCGGCTCTCCCTTCGTTCTCAAGTGGTGTGTTATCCCTTCACCCATCCCACTGTTCGTCCGCGGTTGTGGTGGTGCTTACTGAGCAGCTGCTGTGTACATGCAGGTCGCCCGTCGCGGAAGACGTGCGAAACGAAGTGGTGGAGCGTTTGTCTCGGTATGCCCCTTTCTCGCGCCACACATTCACGCCGCACTAGTGCATGTGCTGTGCCTGTGACTGACCATGGCGGATATTGCTTGGACGCGGGCAGGGAGCTGGGTGAGTATAAGCGGATACGGGTTAAGAAAGAGCGAAAGAAGCGAAAGGCGCCACCTGCAGGCGATCAATCAGCGTCCGCTACAAACACACCTAGTGCCAACAAAAACAAGAAGAAGCGAACCAAGAAGACGAATAAGAAGACGAAGAATAAGGAAGATAAGACGACGGCGACGGCGACGGGGACACCGGCGGCAGTGCCCAAAGACAAGGACGTCATGGAACTCGAAGGAGAGGCGGAACAAAAAGAGGTGATGCAGGTAGCGACAAAGCCTTTGAAGGAGAGGAGCGGCAAGACTCAGGCCAAGGACACAGAGGCCGACGCCGAGGCGCGGGAGACTGCGCGCCAGAAGCTCATCGCCAAGCGACAAGAGGTGAGGGAGAAGTGCACGTTCATGGCCGTCGGACTCAACGCCGTGACCAAGGCCCTGGAGGACAAACAGCTCGAAGTGGTAGTCGTGTGCAAGGTTCGTCAGTCCTACTGGCCTCCTGGCCTGGAGCCAGAGCAAGCCTTTCTCCTTGACCCTTGACCAAGGAGCTTCGTAATCGAATCGCGTCGTGTGCAGGACGTTGAACCGGCGCGTCTCGTGCAGCACATCCCCGTGCAGGCGTTTCTCACGGGCGTGCCTCTGGTGCCCCTGAGCGGCGACCTGAGTCTGCGGCTGGGCGCCATATTTGGGATTCGCACGGTCATGGCCATTGGCTTCAAGGTCAGCTCTTCCCTTCGTGGCTATGTCCTGGTGTACTGATTTACGGGTCTGCTTCCGTGGGGCGTGGGCTTGTACAGAGGGGCACCGAACACCCGCACGGCGATTTGGTTGCGTTCCTCAAGTCGCAGGCTGTCCCACTCAACATCCCCTGGCTACTTCCCTGCAAGACCGCCACCAGTGGGCAGGTGCGCGCTCACTACACTTCCTTCCGGCTGCTGTTGTTGGCTAGGTCTGTCCGTGCTTGGTGGCGCTAGCTATCTAATCATCGGACGTGTACAGGCGGGAAGCGCACAGGCAGACGGCACCGCGACGACAGTGACAGTGCCCGAGCCGCTCCCCTTGCACTCGTTCAAGGCCAGGGTGGCCCAGCCCAATCGGTCAAGCAGCAGCAGCACGCCCCAAAAGCAAAGAGGAACGCAAAAGGCCTAAGAACAAGAACTAGAGCACAGCCAAGCTTTAGTAGTAGTAAGGTCACAACAGAAAGAGAAGAGGGAAAATGAAGCGTAGCGGTGGCCGTTGTCGAGCCCTTGTCAGGGGTTGGGGCGCGTACGGCCGCGCTCAGATGAGGCTGCCGAAGGGGTTGAAGCCCGCGTTGGTGCCGTTGCTGCCGGCGGCAGGCGGGGACGGAAATCCGCCCGAGGAGTAAGCCGGAGCCGAAGAGGCGAAAGGATTCGGGGCCATGGCGGGAGACAGAGCCGGAGACAACGGCGTGGGTCCGGTTGCGGTCGGGAAGAATGGCGAATGGCTCGGCGACGGCGACGAGGCGGCCATGCCGATCCCTGGTCCCCTGCTCACAGGCGCTACAGAGAGCAAGACACGGATCAATCACCCGATTGGGACGGGCTGCACAAGAACGAACGACTGACAACGAACCTGACGGCGCTGGGGCAGAGGAAGAGCCAGCAGGCTTGGATGCAGAAAGCGGCGAGAGGTCGGCAAACACTATCGAGACCCGAAAGGTCATAGCCATCAGCACGCGCATATCAGAGCCTCGAAAAGAAGAGTAAGGCAGAGTCGGAGGGGAGAAGCCGTACAAGCGTCGTTCTGCTTCGCGTGGGCGGCAGGAGCCCCGCCAGGTCCGCTGGAGCCGTAGGGTGCGGGAGCGAGCACGCCTGGTGGGCGCGCGATGACGTCAGCATCATTGCTGTGGCGGTTCTATCCACCTGATTGCAATCGAGGAGAACGCACCTCCACTGGTGGGGCCTGACGCGGGTCCTGCAAGGAAGGGGTTGTGGCCCATGGCTGCAGCTGGTGGCATACTGCCCCCCATGCCCGGGTGCATGACAGGGGCTCCCGGGTAGGCCGCCACCATACCGGGTGCGCCGGCACCAGGCCCTATATGAGGGGGCATCATCATGCCCGCACCTGCGGGAGGAGCGCCGCCGAGGGTCATGCCGGCCATCCTCTGTTGAAGCAGGAACTGCTGCTGCTGGATCCACTGCTGCTGCATCACCAAGTACTGTTGTTGCTGCTGTGGCGCCATCTGCTGGAAGACTGAGGCAAAGATGAAGGAGAGAATGAGTTGAGATGTTTGAGCGCAATAGACGTCAACCTTGCGTGCTAGCTCAGCCTTAACGGCGTGCGGGTGAGCTTACCCTGCGGGCTGACTTGCTGGAAAGGAACAGCACCACCCTGAGGGAAAGCGCCCATGCCGCCAGCAGGCATCATCCCTGGCACACCTGACACTGAGAGGCTTCAGAAGCGGCGGCCACAAAACCGACGAGTCGCACCAGCGACGGACGGAAAGGGAGGATTAGGGCGTACCAGGGCCACCTCCCATGTGAGGAGCGGGAGCGACGCCTCCGGCAGGCGGCGGCCAAACGGTGGAGCCCATGGGGTTTTTGGTGGGCTCCGGGTGTGTGAAAACCGACTCTAGGCCGCTAATACCGCCTGTCGGTACAACCAAGTGGTTAACACACGCACAGCACAAAATACAAGACCGAAAGCACAGTTGATACCTGACGGAGGGGCATGGCCACCAGTGGCGGGTGGGGGGAACTGCTGCGGCGGAAGCTGCGGCGAGCGGGTGTGCGCAGCGGGGACGGGGTGGATTGGTTCCTCACCCCAAGATACCAAGAAGGGGTCCTAATCCAGAAATGCGCTGTAAGCAAGCGCGCACGAGAAGCCAGCAGCTGACACTTATTCACTGTGGTGTGGTACCTTAGATTTGGTGGGTTGAACTACGCGTGGCTCCTCTCGTCTGGGCGCCGAGCCTATCACGGTGAGTGAATCGACGTGCAAGATTAGAAACGTGCAGCTGTATGCATTGGGTGAAAGTTGTTGGTTGTCCAAGAAAAGAGGGAGTCGTTTACCGTTGTTGCCCAGCGGGAGGTTGATGTTGTGAGTGATGGAGATAGGGGGAATGTCCCTCCCCAAAATTGACTCAATGGGCTCCACCCTCGGCGGTTCCTCATCCTGCGTGGCGCGGCTTAATTGTAAAAAAATAATAAAAAAAAAATGCAAGTAAAGAGGCGGCCGAGCGTACCCTCTTCTTGCTGCGTGATTGCTTTTCACTGCGTGCGCCGTTGTTATTACCTCTGGCAGCACCAGGCCTCGCGAACCTGTTGGCGACGGGTTAGAGAGAGAGAGAGAGAGTACACGTGACGTGTGCCAGCAGCGGACAAACGTGTGTGCGGTGAGCGAGGAGCGGAGGACGTGCCACTTCTTCCTCTCGTATTTGAGCTTCATGAATTCGCGCACGCGCGCCCTGTCGGTGGATTCGGGCTCAGGATAGTCGCTCGGGGTCCAGTAAGCCAACCAGATCTCCTTCGCGCGCTATGATATGTGGCACAGGCCGCCACTTGGTTAGCGAGCACGCATGCAGCAATAGTGAAGCTCGGGACTGAAACATACGCCGTTGCCCATCTCCTCGAGGAACTGGACCTCCTCAGGCTTGAACGAAGCCATGGAGATGGATTTGACATGGTGCTGGAACTCGCGACTGTGTTATGTGTGCGGACCAGAGAGGAGGTCAGCAGACTGCCCACAGGGGCAACCAGAAAAAAAAATTATCAAAAATCAAATCTAGGGAGAAGATCGGCAAGGAAGCCACAACTGACAACTGCTGGAGAGGCTGAAGGGGAATCGAGATATACAAGGTATCAGAGTACGTACTGAATACCAGAGCAAGTGGTACAAACAAACGTGCCGAGAGTCGTGCAAGCGTAGAAGGGTCCCTTTGAGAGTTGAAAAAAAATGAATATAATAAAATAAAAAGTGTGATGCCAAAAGAGAGAATGTCACAAGGGGCAAGAGAGGGAAGCGCAGCAAGGGAGGGTACCTTCTCAGAGCAGTCGAAGCATTTCTTGTTCTCGGGGAGCGTCAGCAATTTCCTGAGGATTTTTTGGTGCTTCTCATCCAACTGCTTTTTGTTCATTTTATGTGTGTGTGGCGCAACTCAAGCTGCCCCAACTACACGCAGCGTTCTTCTTGCGATCGCCGTCACAGAGCACCAGCCTTTTTGTTGGGGGGGGGAATAGATTGGCTTGGCGACGTCGCAACAAGAAAACCTCTTTTTCCTGTCGTTTCTTTTCATTTCACGCTGGTACAGAAAAACTGCCATCAGTTCCAGATATCTTGATCTCAGTTTTTCTCAGATCAAGATATATGGATGGAAAAGGTGTCTCACTATGTGTGATGTAGGATTACAAGAGATACATGAAAGCTGAGCTCAGTTTCAAGTGTTGATGATGGTGTAAGAGGTGCTGAGGATGGTGAAGACAAAATGGCCACTCTTGCTCTTGGTGACAAAGAAGGTCACCTTGCTCTGGGGTGAGCCAGGCATCTTGTGTGTGATGACACCTTACCTTCTCAATGTGCTTTCCATCACAGTGTGCATGGCCAAAGGACTCCAACCTCATCATCACCACACTTTTCCAACATCTCAACAAGAAACACTCCAGGCTCTCCAGGCACATCCTCTATTTGCATGCTGAGAACAGAGGTTAGAGTGTGGGCCCATAACCTATTGTGAGTAGTGTGCAGGTTATGTGTAAGTGTGTATTTATTGTAGAGAGGTTGGAGACAAAGACAAAGTGTTTAGTGTGTATTGGTGATGTATTTATTGAGGGTGAGTATGGCCAGTGGCCAAGCGTGTTGCGCCATGCAGTGGGTTGGGAGGACGTGGCTTTGGTGGGTACCCTGCCAGCGCCTCGACGTGTTGGAGGTGAAGAAGACGAGAAGCTGAGAAGCTAAAGAGACGTGAAGATGTCTGAAAGGAAAAAGGTAATGTATTGAGGAGATCTGAAACGGTACAAGTGTGAAGTCAGAGGAAATAAGAGGGAATAAAGAAAAGAAAGGTAAACATAAAGAAAGATAGAGAAAAAGAGAGAGAGAGAGAGACGAAGAGTATCCAACACGACGCCCACACCCCCGCCCCGTCACTTTGAGATGGCTGCTTTCTTGGCCGCAACAACAACAACAACGCAAAGCTCCACCTTGGGACCCGGAAGGCGGACCCTTTGCTCTACTTTTGGCTGTTGCTGTGCCGCCGCCACCTTACCAATGTTGGCTGACAAACTCTGCCAGGCTTGCCACCACTGGCCGCGGCTCCCCATACCGGCACCGCCGCACAGTGGCGGCAGCCTGATGCGGCAGGCGAGCATCACACCCCCAACAACATCCAACATGTGGCAGGCAGCAGCAGCAGGTGACAGGCAGCAGCAGGCGGCAGGCAGTCGCAGGCGAGCTCACGCCCAAACAACAACGTGCAACATGACGCGGCATCCAGCACGCGAGCATCTCGCCCATGCAACATCCAGCCGACACAACACGCACCAGGCAGGCATCGCGCCCCAACAACTACGTAGGCAGCCCACTGCCGGGACGGTAGGTGGGAAAAAGATAGCTGTTTTCCACCTTTCACAAGACGGGAAAAACCACCAAAAGCCAGCACATTGAGGTCACCTTTTTCCACCTTGAGTAGGTCGAATGGTTGTATTGAAAAAGGTGGACAATTCCATCTTCACCTGTCCACCTCCTGTCCACCTCCTGTCCACCTCCTGTCCACCTTGCTAGTCGTCGTGCTGGTTGTGCTCCGCGCCGCTGGTCGCGCTGGTCGTGCTCCGCGCCGCTGGTCGTCGTGCTGGTGGCGCTAGTCGTCGTGCTGGTCGTGCTCCGCGCCGCCGATCGCGCTGGTCGTGCTCCACGCCGCTGGTCGTGCGCCGCTCGCCGGTGTGGCCCACCTGTCGCCCAGGTGCCACCTAACGCGATGGTTATAGAGCAAGCCCGCATGTTGTTGCACGAGGTGGACGCGCTTGGCGACGGTCCATCCATTCCACCCAAAGGGAAGGTAGAACCGTCGCTGGCTGAGCCGGAACTCGAGAAAGCCATCGCTGACGCCGCGCAGATCGCCAAGCTCGAGCTCGACCCACGCCTTCACCACGTTGTCGCAGGCAATGCGAAGCAGACGAGATATCCTTCCGATCACGACACACTGCGTCTCGGACTCGTCGAGGATGGCGTGTCGTGAGTTGTCGATGATGAACCGTATCTACAATTAAATAAAGAATTAGTAATGAGAAGCAAAACACAACACTAGCACACTATCGTACGTTTGGATAGTCTTCGGGAACACGCAAGGCGATCCCATCGCCTGGTCGCAGGAAGTGGCCGTAGTAGTGGGCCGACTTGTGCGAGGTGATGTCGTCCGCTATCTGGACGCCCTCGCCCAGCTCACGGCTGACTGCGTCGAAGAGGTTGCGCCTGCGGTCCCTCGTGATGCTGGTTGTTGTGCCACGAACGCTGAGCGTGTAGGGTTCCTTCCAGGACCCATCCACAGAGCTCACGCGGGGCAGCCCAGCGTATGCTCGGTGGCGAATGACGGCGTCCTTTTGGTGCGTCTTAACAACAAAACCAGAGGTTAGCAAACGTTAAAAAACATGCAACAAAGCCGTACCTTCACAAGAATTGCACGTTCGGTGTTGATCTGGTTCGTCCTATGCGCGGTCATCTTCGCCGCGAGGTGCCGCTGCTCCCACAGGCGCGTGTCCTGCACCCATGGGGGCCCGAGGAAGCGAATCAACTCCGGCCAGTGTTGCGCGACCTTGAAGTTCGGAAATTTGAAGCTGAGTGGCTTCTCTCCGCTCGTCGTCGTGTCGCTGGCCGCCGTCTCGGCCGTCCGCGACCGCTTCTTCGACCGCTTCTTCGACCGCGTCTTCTTTCGAGCTCGTCGCTCGCTGCCGCTCGGCAACGCCGCCGTAGAACTTGACCATGAGATGTTTCCATCTCTTGGTCAGCTTCTCGAGCTTCTCGAGGTCGTTGGCGTCGAAGCTTTCCTGCTGCAGGAGGCGGACGATATCGACGTGGATTTGCCAGCACTCGCGCTCCTGCGGATCGCTCACCCGCTCCTTGAACAGGAGCTCGGCGACCTGCAGGAAGCTGTCCATTTCGCCTCCTGTCAGCCCCGCCACCACCACCTTGCCCTGCGTGTCGTTGGTCGTGCGTGTGCATGTGCGCGTGCGCGTCCGTTGGTCGTGCGCGTGTCCGTTGGTCGTGCGCGTGTCGTGCAACTGGTGGGTACATCATCTGCACGCAAGTCAATCACTGAAAATGACAAAACAACAAAAATAATGTTGTTCATGGTGTACCTGACCAGCCTTGCTCAGCACATGGATGCTCTCAGCAATCAT
>NW_004457702.1:28515-44521 GCF_000313135.1 Acanthamoeba castellanii str. Neff | reverse complement strand
TGTCCATTCCATCCCACACACTTGGTGCATCATTCACTGTGATATCTCAACTCAAGGCTGACCTCCTTGAGATATCAGTGCTGTTGGCCAGACATGAAGCACAGCACACAATCAAACAGAATGGGCAAACAGCAGTGTGTCGCAAGCATCTTGCCACCCTCACTGGTTGGCAGTTTATTTTCTGTGGGGAAGATGAAAGAGAAAATACCAAATGGCGATTTTCCAGACTCGGAGTTATTTCAGACCCGAATAACTGGAAACTCGCCCCATCTTGAGCGGTGGGTCATTCGCCCTAGAGATCGAGAGGAGGGTCCAAAGTAAGCACTTCCGCCACGAATTGTGGCAGCTCATTTGTATAGGCCTTCCCCACAATGGAGTTCCTGGTTGATGAAGCGCTTGAGGAGGAGCTGCAGCAGAGCAGTGACCCTCGCGTCCATCTCATCGCCGGCGCCTGTGCCGGTCTCATGGAACACTGCGGCATGTTCCCCATCGACACTGTCAAGGCACTCCCTCTTTCCTCTTCATTATCAAATTTAAATAAATACAGATTAGATTTGACAAAATTCCATTTTGTCAACGCAGACAATGATTTTTTTAATACAATTTTTGCAACTTCTCATCTCTCCCCCCCCCTCCAACAACTGCGCAGACCCACCAGCAGCTCGCTGGATCTCGAACGAGCATAGCCGCCACCATCCGGACCATCGTCGCCAAGAACGGTGTCACGGGCCTCTTCCGAGTACGTCCCATCTTGTCCCGCCCATCGTAACGAACATCAATTTTTTTAGTGGTGTGTGACGTGACGTTGGCTCATGATCATGAACGTGTGCGATGGCGTGCGTGCGTGCGTGCGTGCGCAGGGTTTGCCGGTGGTGGTGGCGGGCTCGGCTCCGGTGCACGGTGTCGCCTTCTCCATCTACGAGTTTTGCAAACGCCTCTTGGGCGCCGATCAGTGCGTTCCCCCCACCCACCACGCGCGTTCGATGGTGCGTGCGGGAGTGCTGACAACACTTGTTCGTGTGTTGCGTGTGTGTCGTGTGCGTCGCGTGTTGTGTTGTGTCGAACAATGAATGTACGCAGACCGGGCCACCACCTGCTGGCGTCGAGCATGTCGGGCGTGGTGGCGACCCTCGCACACGACGCCTGCCTTGCCCCCGTCGACACCCTTAAGCAGCGCCTTCAGTTCTCCGCCCGCCCCTACCGGGTACCCCCCCCTCATTGCCCGCGGCACCTCCCGCACGTGAAGATGGGCAGCTGATGATGGTGGTGATGACCGCGGTTCGCAGGGCGTGTGGGACTGCTTTGGCCATATTTTGAAGAGCGAAGGCGTGTCGGGTTTCTACCGCGGTTACACCACGGCCGCGGTCATGAACCTGCCCCACGCCAGGTACGACACGACACGACACGACACGACCAACGACCAACGACACGCGTGGTTTGACTGGGTTACGTGTGGGCGCACAGTATTTATTACGGGGCCTACGAGAGCATAAAGAAGCTGCTCAAGCGGGCGACGGGGAAGGAGTACGAGAGCAACGACCCGGTCACCCACATGCTCGCCGGAGCTGCCGGCGGGTGCCTGGCGGGCGGCCTCACCAACCCGCTTGACGTCGGCAAGACCCGGCTTCAGGTACGCACACGTGCTACAGCACACACGCACACGCACACGCACACGCACGTTGACACACGGTGACACACGCGCACGATGACACACGCGATCCGCACTCAACTCGCACGTGTGCGTGTGCGGTGGTGTCAGGTGGGCACGGACGCGGGGAAGAGCTACCGGGGCATGGTGAGTACGCTCCGCACGATATACCGGGAGGACGGGTGGGCGGGCTTCACCAAGGGCATCCGACCGCGGATGGTGTTCCACTCCATGTCGGCCGCCATCAGCTGGACCACCTACGAATACATCAAGCACACCCTCGAACCCTCCTTCTCCTCCCACTCTCCTCCATCCTCCAATAAAAGCGGCCCCTCGTGAGGTGCGCCGTCAACCCCAACAACTCCACACACACCCGCCCCACAACATGTCGTCGCCCGGGAAGCTTTTTATTGTGGCTTTTCTTGTTTTTTTTTTTTTTTTGATTGATTAGCTGTTTCATCAAGAGCTGCATGAACAAAGCCAGAAAGGTGTGTTGGTTGGTGCGAGTTGGTGTTGTTGTGGTTGTTTTTGTTGTTTTTACTACGAAAGTGCTACAGCCGATCAGCACGAGCATGCTGTACAAAACACCGGTGTAGGGGGGGGGGAGGTGGTGGCGGTGGTCACATGTGTGGGAGGCGTGGGGTGTTCAGGAGGGGGTGGGCTTTTCGGGCGCGGGCTTAGTTGTCGAGGTTGTGGAAGGCCTGCTTGATCTCCTCGTGGAGGGCCTGGTAGTGGGCGACGACCTTGGCCTCGCCGTCGTGCGGGTCCTGGAACTTCATGGAGGAGATCTTGTAGATGATGTCGCCCATGGACTGCCTGATGGTGTTCCAGGTGATCTTGCTGTCGTCGGACGTCTTCTCGACGGCCTTCTGTGCGAGGTTGTAGAAGAGGACCATGTTGCGCAGGATCCACGTCGTCTTGTAGAAGGGGCAGTAGGCGTCGTAGGGCGTGAAGCCGTTCTGCTGCAGGAAGTCGTCCTTGATGAGCTTGGCCACCTCGAGCACGATCTTGTCCGACTCGGCGAGCGAGTCCTTGCCCACCAGCTGCACGATCTCCGTGAGGTCGTCCTCCGTCTGCAGGATCTCCGAGCACTTGGTGCGCAGGGCCGTGAACTCGGGGTCGGCGTTGTCGTAGAAGGGGTCCAAGATCTTGAGGTACTTGGAGAACGAGATGAGCCAGTTCACCGACGGGAAGTGCTTGCGCTGGGCCAGCTTCTTGTCGAGACCCCAGAACACCTGCACGATACCGAGCGTCGCCGACGTCACCGGATCGGAGAAGTCACCGCCGGGCGGCGACACGGCACCCACGATCGACACCGAACCGTCGCGGTTGGGTCCGCCCAGGCACTGCACCTTGCCGGCGCGCTCGTAGAACGAGGCCAGACGGGCGCCCAGGTAGGCCGGGTAGCCCGAATCGGCGGGCATCTCGGCCAGACGACCGGAGATCTCACGCAGGGCCTCGGCCCAGCGCGAGGTCGAGTCGGCCATCATGGACACGTTGTAGCCCTGGTCGCGGAAGTACTCGGACAGCGTGATGCCGGTGTAGATCGACGCCTCGCGGGCGGCCACGGGCATGTTCGAGGTGTTGGCCACCAGCGCCGTGCGCTTCATGATTGACTCCTCCTTGTCGCCCACCGTCATCGTCAGCTCGGGGAACTCCATGAGCACCTCAGCCATCTCGTTACCACGCTCGCCGCAACCTGGGGTGTGGCGTGTGTGTTGGTGGCAGCCCGCGTTAATTTCATTATTTCATTTTTAGAATGTGGTGGGGTGTGCTGCACGTACCGACGTAGATGATGATGTCGGAGTTGGAGTACTTGGAGAGCGACTGGGAAATCACAGTCTTGCCGCAACCGAAGGCGCCGGGAATGGCGGCGGTACCGCCGAGCACGCACGGGAACAGGGCGTCGAGCACGCGCTGACCGGTCAGCAGCGGGTAGTCCGACCTCTTCTTCTCCACCACCGGCCTTTCGAATAAAAAAAAAGGAAAACGTCAGATTGGCAAATCCGGCATAAATCATGAAATGATTTCAAAACGTTTGCGTTTGATTTCGTTATGTTTGGGGGGGGGGAAGAAGAAGAAGGGGGATGAAGTGGAGTGGGTGGTACGGTACCTGGGCTTACGGACGGGCCAGTTCTGGAGCATGGTGAACTTCTTGCGCTTGCCGCCGAACTCGACCTCGAGGACGACGTCCTTGAGGGTGTAGTTGCCGGCCTCGGCGATGTAGACGATCTCACCGCGGTCCTCGGGCGGGAGCATGACGCGGTGGGTGATGAGAGTGTTCTCGGCCACGGTACCGAAGATGTCGCCGCCGGTGATGTTGTCGCCCACGCGGAACTGCTTCGAGGGCTCGAAGAACCACTGGGTCTCGGTGCTCAGGGCCGAGACGTTCACACCGCGCGGGATGTAGATGCTCTGGCTGAGGTCGGCAATGGAGCGGAGCGGACGCTGGATACCGTCGAAGATCTGACCCAGGATGCCGGGGCCGAGCTCGACGGAGAGCGGCTTGCCCGTGCGCAGGACGGGGTCACCCACGGTGAGACCGGAGGTCTCCTCGTACACCTGAATGGTCGCCGAATCGCCCTCGAGCCTAATGATCTCACCCACCAGCTGCTCGTGACCCACGCGCACCAGCTCGTACATGGCCACACCCCTCATCCTCTCGGCGGTCACGACTATTCAGTCCACAACATCAACGCAACCAATCCACAAAAAATGCGACGTTAGACTCGCCATTTGAGGCCAAATTGTGAAGAGTGAAAGTGAAATGGGGAAGGTGACTTGTCCGCAAACGTACCAGGACCGGAAACGGAGAAGATGACACCATAGTTGCTCTCGTGGTCAGTGTCAACGAGCGAAGGCAGCGAATACTGTTAAAATTAAAGATTGAAACGATGAGAACCACGAAAGAATTGTCCATTGCATCAAATAAACAAAAACTCGGCGATCCATTCTCTGCTACGCGTTGAGGGTCAAAGATAATCTTTGAGACATCGGCATGTCGGCCTCCCATCCGCTAATTTTCATGAAATCGCGGGCTTGAACAGGTGCCGCATTGTCACTCACTCACACGCGTACCATGTTGGGCGGACTTCGTAGAGAGTTGTGATGAAGAAGGTCGCGCTACGAAAACAACAACTAGACGAAGAGAAAACGGGAAGCCGCCACCGCTGCTGGCCCCACGAATCGTCGACCCCCATTTCTTGCCACCACCCGGACAATGAAAATTCAAGAATGCGCGGAATTTGGTGTCGCTCGCGATTGGGCAGCCTGCCGCCATTTCCCCTGACCGTCCGATGCTCGAATTTCGCTAGCCCCTCGTGGAGCGGAGTGTTGGGGTGCTTGGCGAGCTTGTACTTGAACCGCTTGGAGAGCATTGCCCCATTTTTTACACCGAGATGAGCAGCACCAGGTACCTGAAGCCCCTCGCTGCATTGTTGTAGTGACGACTAGGATCATTGCAAGGGATTAATAGCTTCTGGAGGGAGAATTTAATCGGCCAGAAAAGTGGGGGGGGGCTGTATGCTAATTATAATTTACATCAACTGCAGAATCTACAGCGTGGTGGAGGATCACGAGGACAAGAAGGCCGAGGAGGTCGAGGAGGAGGCCCCCGTTGAGGAGGAGGTTCAGGAAGAGGAGGCCCAGGAGGAGGAGGAGGAGGCTGGCGAGCGCACGCTCGGCTCGATTCTTAAGCCCGGCGTGACCACCGTGGAGCAGTTCCTTCAGTTCCTGCACCCTCACACCCCCGCCTACAACCCCCACTTCCCCAACACCAACCAGACCAAGCACTGCTGGTCTTCCTACATCAACTACACCCAGTGCACCAAGCTCAAGGTACATTATCTTTCCAATTTATGCCCGGAAGCCCCCAATGTGCTCCTTCTCCGATTTCGATTTGAATTGTTCCGAATCGAGTACTCGCAAGAGTCGAATTGAATTCTCATTTTTTGTTGGTGATGCAGGGCGAGGGTGACGCTGAGTGCCGTCGCTTCTACGTCTCTGCCCGTTCGCTTTGCCCCGACGAGTGGGTGCGTACCTCCCAAACCTCAAGCTCGCCGCCGGTGGTCTCGGGTGGGCTAACACGTGCGTTCGTTTGTGTTGCGCGCGATGGCAGCTCGACAGCTGGGCCGAGGCCAAGGAGGAGGACAAGTTCGCGTCGCCCTACGACGTCACCTCCGAGAAGTCCGCCCACTAGAGCCCCCCCCCCATCGCGGATCAGTGAGAAAGGCGCCCGGGCGTCGTCTTCTGTGATGCCCCAATAAAACCTCTCTTAGCCCTCCTCTATGCGAACGCTCGTTCGCTTCAGCAGTTGTGGTGGTTGATGATGATGATGATGACGATGATCGTTGTTGGACCACACGAACAAGAAGGGGTGAAGGGAAAAAGGGCAGGCGGTGATCAGATGCGCCGAAGGGCGGCGCGGCGGGAGAGGAGGTGCAGCACGCCCAGCGCAATGGCCGCGAGGAGGGCGGCCACCGCCAGCAAGCGCACCGCCCACGACGTGGCCAGCACTGCACCACCAACGTTCTGTGAGCACACGACACACGCGACACATGGCACGACACACGCGACACGGACCCGCGGCGATTGATTGTGCGACTGAGGGGGATGGGGGAGTACCGAGAGCGGCGAGTACGAGGGGGGCGACGGCCCACACGGAGGGTCCGAAGGGCACGCGGCCCTTGTGGTCGCGCAGGAAGGCGAGGAACTGCCACAGGAGGGGCGCACTGCTCCCCACGAACACCGCGTCCTTCACCCACCCGACCCACGTGTACCCGCCCCCGCCCAGCCCCTCTGCTCCGCGCGCGCACCACCGCCACACACGCCACCGCACACGCACACGCACATGTCACCGCACACGACACACGACAAGTCAGCGCCCGCCCCGTGAATGGAGGAGGAAAAGAAGCGAGCCAAGGAAGAGCTGTGAGGAGGGGGTGGTACGGGCGATATCCCAGAGGGCGGAGGCGAGGAGGGCGGCAGAGGCGGCGGCGACGGGGGGCAGGTAGCGCGAGGTGTCGGAGAGGCGGCGCAGGAGGAGGTGGTCCCGCTCCAGCAGCAGCAGCGCGCTCGACAGGGCCACCACCGACAGCGGCGACCCGTTCAGGTATCCCAGGCTCAGCCACACGCCCGCCACGAAGCTCAGCCCTGAGCACACACAGAACACGCACGCACGCACGCACGACACACAACGCACACACCGCACACGCGCATCAGATCAGCGCACGCACGTGCCAATGCTTGGAGCCGGGGGGTGTTGTACCGACGGACAAGTTGGCGGCGACGGGCGCCCACTCCCAGCCCACGGGCGTGGCTTTCCGGGCGGCGGGGGCGGAGGCGGCCCGGCGTGAGGCGCGCGACGCGGAGCCAGAGGGGTGGCCGGCGAGGCGGAAGCGGAGGACGAGGGCGATCACGATGTTGACCGCCCCTGCCAGCCCCAGCACCACCACCCGCCACGACCGTGTCGACTCTGCAGCGTGCACGACCATCAACGGCGGCCCGCGTTGCCCCAAGTCAGCAAAAAAGTCAGCGCACGCAGCGGGCGACAACACGGGGGGGGGGGGGCGAAAAGAGAGGGCGAAGATTGGGGGCGAACCTTTGCCGAGGAGGCCGGGTACGGAGGCGAAGGCGGCGGGGATGGCGAGGAGGAGGGCGGCGTAGAGGGCGAGTGCGGCGGCGTAGAGGTAGGGGAGGGCCTGGGCCACGCGCGCGCTGGGCCAATTGACGAAGCCCGCGAAGAGCGACTGGGCCGCGAGGGCCGCGAAGAGCAGCGCGGCGAGCAGCAGGCGCGCGGGCAGGTAGGCCCCGCACAAGTAGACCGTGGCGCACCCGGCCGCCGACACGCACACCAGACCTCGCGCCCAGCCGCGCTCGCCGGCGGGAAGCACCCCGGTCGCGCCGCCCACGCCCAGCACCACCATCGCCACCACCGCCCAGTGCCCTGCAATGCAGTGAATATTGGAATATTCCACATTCCTGCGGATGATGAGGAGGAGCGGCGGTTGGCGTACGTACCCCAGGGGGTGGGCGGGGCGGGAGCGGGGGCGGCGACGGGCGGGTGGAGGAAGGAGTGGACGTATTGGACGGGCGCCGTGGTCGACGCCGGCGAGAGGGCGATGACGCAGAGGGCGAGCCCGACCGCCACCACGCACGCTCCCACGCGCGCCCGCGCGCCGTTCCATCCGCCGTACTTGCCACTGCGCACGAAAGCACCACCACCACACACACATCGTGAGAGATGTCCCATCACGAATGCGATGTGTGTGCCGTGTGCCGTGTGTGTGTGTCTTGTACCTGACTGTGATCCACCAGACGCCCCACACGACGACGGCGATGGCCAGGCGCGCGAGGGCCGAAGGAATGGCGGCGGGGGAGGCCAGCTGCAGGAAGCGCTGCAGGAAGGCCCCGTGCGTCCACCAGAGCGCGGCCGCCCACGCCGCCCCGTACCCCAGCGTCTGCGCCCCGCACCAGCTCCCCCCCCGTCAGACCGAGCGTGAATGACTGCGAGTCGTGTCGTGTCGTGTCGTGTCGTGTCGTGTCGTGTCGTGTCGTGTCGTGTCGTGTCGTGTCGTGTCGTGTCGTTGGTCGTGTCGTTGGTCGTGTCGTGTCGTTGGTCGTGTCGTGTCCAAGGTACGTGGAGGAAGGTCGGGGGCCGGAAGTTGCTGTGAAGGACGAAGGGCGCCGAGGCCACCAGCGCCAGGAGCAGGAGGTTGGTGATGGGTCCCTGCACGCACGCACGCGTGGTCCCAACCAGGCGGTGAGGATGTTGCAACGCAACACATTGGTGGTGGGTGGTGGTGGGTGGTGGTGGGTGGTGGTGGTGGGTGGTGGTGGCGGTTGGTGGGAAGATGTGGTCGGACAACGGTGTGGGGGGTGGGGTACATCGACGGGGGAGGCGAGAAGACCGAGCTTGGCGGCGTAGACGCACACCAGGAGCCACGCCAGACCTCCGCTGATTTGCTGCGTTGACCGGGAAATGAGCAAATAAAGTGAGCGACAGCGGCACGTGTGAGGTGGTTTTTATGAGCAACATGTTAGGGGGCATTGCGATGTGCACGAAGCGATATATATATAAATATATATATATTAATAATGCGGAGGGTGAAAAGTGTACCTTGGAGTCGAGCAGGCGGAAGGCGGCCACGATGCCCACCATGGACGTCAGACCCACCAGGTAGCCCGGATACGCGTCTGCGTTGTAGTGATAGCACGCCCGCCGCGATGAGCCCAGAAGTTGCAGTGTAGCATGGCGCACACGTGTGCGTGAGTGCGTGAGTGCGTGAGCGTGCTGGTCTAGAGACGGACACCAACCAACCAACTAACCGACCATGTCGTGTCGTGTTGCGTCGTGTGTGCGGGGAATGGGGGGCGAGGCGTAACTGGAGGCAGGGAGGAGGTAGAGGGCCTGCTCGATGTGGGCCAGGAGGGCGGCCTGCAAGAGGAGTGCCACGCTCACGGCGGCGCGCCACTTGGTGGTCCACGTGAGGCCCACGACGGCCAGGCTCACCGCCAGCAGCAGCACCCCCAGCCCGCTCACCCACTGCAGCGAAGCGTCCACGCCCGGAAAGTAGACGCTGAAGCCACAACCGGGTCCCGGTCAGAGTGTTCCATAGCAACAAACCAGGTTACACACGCGCCATAACCTAAGAAGAATGGCGGTTGGGGGGGGGGCGTATGTACAAGAGGTGGCCGAAGGCGTGGTAGGCGTACCACGCCCCGAGCGTGACCGCGCTCACAGCGAAGGCGCCGAAAGCGGACGGAGACGGGGACGAGGAGGTGTAGAGGAGGCCCAGGAAGTAGCCGCACACCACGCCCACGGGCAGCAGATACCTGGCCACGCGCACGCACGCGATAGACAAATTGGTGATTGAGCGCGTGTGGTGCCCGTATGCGCTGTGTGTGGTGCGGTTTACCAGGGAACGCCGGCAGCGAAGGCGGCGAGGCCCGCAGCGCCGGCAAGGAGCGGCGCAGTGGCGCGCGCGGAGCGTGTCTGCTGCTTGCCGCCGCCGAAGCCCAGGCCGCTCTCCACCTCACTGCACCGGACGTAGTCACACATAACAACAGCGGCGCGTTTTGTAAGTTGACCGTTCCCCGGACATGTCACGCGGCCGCGTAACGCGCACGTGTTGCAGGCATTGCGCGTCTGTGTCTGTGTGTCGTGTTACCTGGCGGGGCCGACGGATGCCAAGTGGAAGAGCGGGAGGATGGCGAAGGCCAGGGCGGCGCCCAGCACTAGCGGCGCGTCCCACGGGGCGCCGATGGCGAGCACGCCGGCGGCGCGCCACGAGCCCAGCACCACGCGCAGGGCGCCCCACACGACCAGCCCCACTCCGCCGACCACGCCCAGCGCGCCGGCCAGGCGACCCGCTCCGCGCTCGCTCGCGCCTGCCACCCCACCACCATCGTCATCCACGTCAGCACGACATCGACGGAAAATGAACACGTGTGCAGTGACCACACACACACACACACACATACGGCGCGCGTACCGGTCCACCAGAGGGAGCCGCGGGCGATGAGGAGCCGCAGGAAGACGAGCGGGAGCGACGCGAGCGGGAGGGTGTCGAGGAGGAGCTCCGTCGAGAACTGGCGGTGCCGGAGGGCGAGATTGAGGAGGGCTGGACCCGCCACCAGCAGGGCCACGAGGACCGCGCTCTCGAATCGGCCTTGCACCCAACGCGATGTCGGGCGGGAGGAGTAGTAGTCGACGGGGGCGGCGCGCTGGTCGTCGCCGGTTCCCGATGATGATAATGATGATGAAGGCTTGCCCGAGAACGAAGAAGAAGTGGGCAGCCCGATGAGGTAGTAGCACGCCGACAGCGAGGCCAGGAGACCCCACGGCGCCGCAGTGTTGCCTGTCAACCGGCGCAGGCACACTCGGATTAGAAGCGAAAAAAAAAGAAGAATGGGGGAGGGGTGAAGTGCCTAGGACGGAGGCGGTGGCCCATGCACAGAGGGAAGAGGCCGGAATGGGGAAGCCCGCGTGCAGCACCCGCTCCGTCAGCTGCTCGTGAGGCATGCGCGCCATGCCAGTCAACCGCGTCAGCAGGAGAAGGAGCTCCCACGCACACGCACACGCACGCATCACCGCACCCGAATGCTCACCACACACCACGCACACGCACACGCACACGCACACGCACACGCACACGCACGACACACGACACACACTAGGCGCCTATGAAGGAAGAGAGAGAGAGAGAACCGCGTCGCCTTGGTAGAAGACCAGCCTCGCTCGCAGCCACTCGGACTGGAGGGAGAGCAGGATGCCGACGAGGAGCAGGAAGACGCCCATGGTGAGGAGCAGGAAGATGTTCCACAAGGAGTAGAGCACGAGGGGCGCCGCCGCCACCAGCGATGCCACCAGCATCCCGAACAGCGTGATCCACATCGCCGTCAGCGCGCTGCGCCATTGCCCCCCAACCCCCCAACCCCCCAATCCCATCACCAGCACGTGAGTGCCACCACCACCCACCCACCGGTCTGGTCATCCAACAATAGAGAAGGAAGAGGAGAGGAGAGGAGTGAGTGAGTGGTGGTGGTGTACCCGGCCGAGCTGCCGAGTAGATCGCTCGTGTAGGCCAGCAGCAGACCCGCGAAGCCCGCCAGCCACACCCTACACGCCACGCCACGCATGCGGCCAACAACGCACATCGCGTTCAACGGCGACCACGTTTGTTGTCACTCCACCGCAGGCCGCATAGAGGGAGAGAGGGGCAGCGTACGGTTTGCCGCCCAGGAGGAGGATGAGAGCGGCTCCCGGCGCGACAACGAGGAACCACCGCCAGCTGTTGTGGCTGCTGCTGGTTGCGCCTTTATGTGTTGGAGTGCGGTGCTGCGAGTACACCGCAGGACCCCCTTGCCTCCCATCAACGGGGGCGCCTCCTTTTGTACGCCCGCGAAACGTCGCTGGGGAGCCTACGTTGCTCCTGTCGGCAGTTGCTCCTCCTGCGGCCCTGAGGCGAGGGTCCTCCATCTCGCAGCGATTGTTCGCGAATCTTGTGTGGCTGTGAGTGATTGTGCACGAATTGTGGAGTGGAAGACTATGCACAAATCGAGCAACTAGCTTCTGCGTGCGTGGCATTCCTTCGGGGAGTCGGACTTTTGAGACTGCGGAAAGGGGAAGAGAAAAGAACCGCAATTTGGCCCTCCTTCATTTTGGTTTGCCGCGTCGCCTTCTCCATCCGGAAATCAGCCCGATTTCATCGGCCGCTTCCATCGAGTGTGCCAAGCCGCTTGATTTATTGCTCGTTTGTTGCATCAAATCAAAACAGGAGTCGCCAATCAACCACAACATCCGAAGATGACCGCTACGCGCGCATTCTTTGCCTTTGTGGTCCTCGCCCTCGTGCCACTCCTCGTCCACGGTACGCAACTTGCTACGCCCGTACGGGCCGTCATCTGGCCAATCTGGTCCAACTGATGCAATCGCGATGCCGTTTTCGCGATGGTGCTGCGCAGGTGCTGTGCCGTTCCGAGTGTGCGAGGACGCCAAGCAGCAGCAGGTGGCCCAAGGAGGCCGCACCGAAGTCCAGCTCGTCTACAACGAGAACCGTCGCGAGTACTTCTCCGTCCACCTCTTCTACGTACGTCCGCCGCCCCGACACGCTTTTTTCTTCTTATTTTTTTCTTTTATTTTTTAATAATAATATTTCTATTTGCACGTACGTTCGTTTATGTGCGCGTGTGCTGGCTCTCTTGCTAACATGCGGTTGCCGATATTGTAATGTAATATATTGTAATATGTAATGTAATGTGGGACGGTGAAGGAGGGTCACGACCAGGCGTCGGTGGTGGGCCAGCGCTTCGACGAGCGCGGCAGCCCTGTGGGCGAGCTCATCCCCATCTTCCCCTGGCGCCAAGGCCAGCCGGTACAACCCACCCCACCCCCCTTGCACAAGGCGGCATCAGCACCCAGCAGGCCGGCTGTGATTCTGTGGACTGACAAATCATTGTCGTCGTCGTTGGTTGGCTGGTTGGTGGCATGGGAGCAGATCTCGCAGCACAAGAAGCAGTTCCCGGTTGTCGCCTACAACAACAACACCGACAACTACCTCGTTGCCTGGGAGTTCGACTTCAATGGTAGGCCCTCGTGCTATACTACTGCATGACGACCAACCCACTCACCTGCAACCCACGCATCAATGCACTGATCAACACACACGCACCAACACAAATAGGCAACGGCGTGGATTGGGACGTGGTGGCGCGAGTTGTAAGTGGCGCGGGCGAGCCCCTCGGCCCCGGCGCCTTCTTCCTGGCCTCGTCGTTCGGTCGCGAGGACTCCCCGCACCTGGCCTTCTCCCCCAAGGACAACAACTTCGGTACCCACCCCAACAAAGCCCGTGCGCACTTGCGCATTGTTAAGATTCCACTCAATAATGATGATGATGATGATGATAATAATTCATCGTTTCTGCCGGCACTAGTGCTGGTGCACGAGGTGGACGACCGCATGGGCACGCGCGGCATCAGCGTGCAGCGCCTGAACGAGACCCACGCCATCGGGCAGCCCATCCTCCTCAACACGAGCTACATCGACAGGGAGCCCTTCCTCGCCTACCACCCGCCCTCCAACGACTTCCTCCTCGTCTGGGACTGGGACCAGAACAACGACAACGTACCCCCTCCTCACCCATCGGCGTGTGTGTCGTGTGTCGTGTGTCGCGTGTCGCGTGTCGCGTGGTGACGGCCCCTTGGCCCACCGGTGTGGTAACTGACGAGCAATGCGGTGGTCGCGATGCGGGCGAGCAGAAGACGGAGATCGGCGCCGTGCTGGTGGGAGGCAATCCCATCGTGGCGAGGAACTCCGTGCCCAACCTGGTCGGCTCCACCGTCGAGGTACGAACCAAACAGACCTCTCTCCCCTCCCCCCCTCCCCCAATGCACCCCATTAACCGCCGCTGCCGCCGCTGCAGAGCATCGGAGGCGTCCGCACGCTGGCGCACGACCACGACGCCCAGCTGGCCTATTCGCCCAAGCAGGACGCCTTCCTCCTCACGTGGGAGGTCGACGGTACGCACCGTTAACCGGCCCTCCTCACACGCAGCGATCCACCGCCCACCTCTGCCTTGGCGGCGGCGGCGGCGTCGTCGTCGTCGTCGGGTCACTCACCTCCCCACGACCACTGCGCACTCCAGGCGACAGCGGTGAGAAGGAGGTGGTCTGCAGCCTCGTCTCATCCAAGGCCAAGGCCACCGGCATCTTCAAGTACGCGCCGCTACCCCCCCCCCATATCCCCCCCAATATCCCCCCCCCCCAAAATCCAGGGGTGGCCAGAGGAGGAATTGATGGCTCACCTTCGGAGCCTTTCTCTTTCTCGCTTCCTTTTCCTTTTCCTCTTTTTTCCCCCCTTTCGCAGGGTGGTGGGTAACGCCAGCCACCCGTTCGACCGCAAGCCGACGCCCGTCTACTCGTCCTTCTCCGACGAGTTCTTCATCGCCTACGAGAGCGGCCCGTACGTCTCTCTCTCTCTCTCTTCTCTCTCTTTCTTCTGTTATTCTTATTCTTATTTGCAACGACTCGTTGATTGATTGATTGATTGATTGATTGATTGGTGGTGGTGGTGGTGGTGGTGGTGGTGGGGTGGCTGATTGGTGATGGTGGGTGATGTGCAGGAATGCGAAGTCGACGGGCATCGAGGGCGTGGCCTTTGCGGGCAAGGACCTCTCGGCCGACACGGATCCCTTCGCGGTGAGCCAGAGCCTCAACAGGGAGCACGCCCCGGCCGTCGCCCTCTCCACCACGTGCGGCAACGTCTTCGCCCTCTGGTCCTCCGAGACCAGCCTCTCCCGCCGCTCCCTCCCCGCCGCCGCCCCCGCCAGTGCGTTGCCTCCTCCTCCTCCTCTCGATACCTCGCTCGTGACTCTCGCTCGTGACCCTCACCTTGTTTCGTTCTTTCGTTCGAACCGCACACGACACGACACGACACGACACGCAGAGGCCAAGAAGCCCGTGGCCACGTTCGCCCAGGCCACCGCCCACCTGCAGGCCCGCGAGGAGAACAGCGGCCTGACGGTGCGCGCCTACGCCCCGCGCTCCAAGTTCTCGACGGGCCTGCGCGCCGACGAGACCGCCGCGGTCGCCCACGTGTACCTGCCCGCCGACTTCCCCAGCAAGGTGCGCTCCGCCGCCGAATCCGCCGATGATGCCACGGTCGAGCCCCGCAGCTCCACCGCCTCCCTCCAGGCCATCCGCGTGTGCCTCCCCGGTTCGTGGCCGCACGTTTGTTCAGTGCTTTTTGTTCTGCGTTACTCAGTTTCTCGTTATTAGTGTTATTGCTGTTGGTTGTGATTTGTTGTTATTGGCCATGCACCATTTTAATCGTGACGTGTTGCGCGCCTATGATAGGACGGGGTTCGTGCTCGGCTGCGGGCACGCCCCTGCCGGCGCCTTCTGCGTCGCCGGCGCCCACCAAGGACGAGGGCGGCGGCGGCAACGCGATGGGCATAGTGCTGGGCCTGCTGGGCGCCGCGGTGGTGCTGGCCGGTCTGGGCGTGGGCGGCTACGTGGGCTGGCGCCGATTCCCGCAGATCCGCGAGTGGTGGGAGGCCCGCAGGAGCGGCGCCCACGTCCTGGGCACGTGGGCCGAGGAGAGCGAGTTCTCTATCTCCGTCGACGCCTTCTCCAACGACGACTCTGGCGGCGCTGCCGACGACGAGGAGCACCACTAGTGCCCCCTATCCCCCCCCTCCCCCCCTTTCCACTCTTCTCATCGATCTCCCTCTCTCCACTCCACTCTTACTGCGGTGCACAAAACCAACAAACAACATGTTTCCCTTTTTCCTGTGGTGGCCGAAAAGAAAGGCCGCGACACTTGGCCACTGCACTCATTTGGTGGTCCTTGGCACCTCCCTGTTGACCCCAGCCAGCCCAACAACCACACCGCAAGGAAGACAGCCAGCCAGCAGCGACCGTTTGTGCCCATATAGCAGCAGCTAAGAGAACATGGTATGCAACCCCCCCCCTCTCTCCAAACTCGCGTGGTCAGCTTCGCTTTCGTTCTTCCCCCCCCCCCACCGACCCCTTTGACGGAAAGGGATAAGGGCAAAGACCGCCGTCGCTAAAATGGATGGGGGGGGGCGAACTACCACCACCACCACCACCTCCCTTCTCTACTGTCGCGGCAGTTCAATAGGAAGTCCAAGGCCTCCACGCCCGCTGCCGCAGCCCCGACCAGCCCCACCACCACCACCACGCCCGACCGGTACCCCCCCCCCACCGACCCCCTCCAATACTCTACTGGCAAAGGAGGAGGGCAGCTGCTGCTGCTGCTGCTGCTGCTGGCGCGCGTTGGTTCCTCCCTCCCTCCCCCCTTCTCCTTCTAACGAACAACAACAACCATTTATTTGGGGG
>NW_004457702.1:14312-28314 GCF_000313135.1 Acanthamoeba castellanii str. Neff | reverse complement strand
GTGTGCCTCCTCCTCGTCCTCGTCCTCGTCCTCCCCCCCCCTTCGTCATCGTTATTGGGCGTTCATTCAATTCTAACTCCCCCCCCCCCTCCCTGTTGTTGGCTCACCAGGGGCGCGTTCTCGACAGTGCGACTGGGCGAAAACCGGGAAACACAGGAGCAGGTACGCCGCCGCATCATGCCTACCACCCTCTTCACGCGTGGGCTGCTGGCTGACTACGGGATGGTGATGATGGCCGGTGGTGGCCGGTGGTGGCCGGTGGGTTGGAATTGTCGACGACGACGGCCCGCGCGAGGCAGGTGGCGATCAAGATAATCGAGAAGAAGAGCGTGGTCACGGACAACGCCAAGAAGAACCTCGACCGCGAAATCCAAATTCTCACCCGCGTCGACCACCCCAGTTGCGCCCCCCCCCGCCCACCCACCTCTCTTCCACCACCTCCCCATCTCCCTCCCCCGCGCGCGCGCCTCCACACCACTCACCACGGTCGTGTCGTGTCGTGCCGTTGGTCGTGTGTCGCCTTTGGTGTCGATGGGGCACGCGCAGACATTGTGACGCTGAAGGACATGTACGACACGGGCGACCGCTTCCTTTTCGTCATGGAGCTCGTCACCGGAGGCGAGGCACCTCCCCCTCCTCCTCTCAATCCCCTGTGCCACCCCACAGTCGGGTGCGGGTGGCGTGCATCGTCTGATCGCATGGGTTGTTGTCGGCGTGTGTGCATGTGTACGTCTTGTGTGTGTCGTGTGTGTCGTGTGTGTCGTGTGTGTCGTGTGTGTCGTGTGTGTCGTGTGTGTCGTGTGTACGGGGGTACGCTGCGCAGCTGTTCGATCGGATCGTGGAGAAGGGTTCGTACAGCGAGGACGACGCCAAGACGCTCGTGCGGCAGATTTTGCAGGGCGTGGGCTACCTCCACTCCACCGGCATCGCCCACCGCGACCTCAAGGTACGCTTTACACCCCCATTCACCCCCCCTTTGTTCCTTTCTACCTCCCTCCTACTTCCCCCCCTCCTCAACTGGTGGGGCGTGTGTCGTGTGTCGTGTGTCGTGTGTTGGTGCTGCGCAGCCGGAGAATTTGTTGCTTAAGTCCCGGGAGAGTGACATGGACATCAAGATCGCCGACTTTGGTCTCTCGTCGTTCGTGGATTCGCAAAAGATGATGACCGCCTGCGGCACCCCCGCCTACGTGGGTGCGCATCCCCCGCCCACCCGCACACCCACCCTCCCCACGAGCCCCAAGTGCTCAAGAGCGCGTTCCCCCCCCCCTCCGGTGGTTCGTTCTTTTTCATTCTCTCTTTCGTTCGTTTGTTCGTTCGTTTGTTGTTTTTTTTCTTTTTTGTTTGTTTCAGCTCCGGAGGTGCTCTCGTCGGGTCAGGGCGGGTACGACAAGGAGGTCGACATGTGGTCCGTGGGTGTCATCACCTACATCCTGTACAGCCCCCTCTCCCCCTCTTATCTCGCCTCGCCCGTGCGTGTGCGGCCATCATCGGACACACGCGCACACGCGGTGCTCACATCTCTCCCCCGCGTGGTGCTTGCTGTGGCGTGGTCGCGCAGGCTGTGCGGATTCGCGCCATTCCACGGTGATTCGGTGAAGGAGCTCCTGCGAGTGGTCGTTCGCGCTCAGGTGCGTTGTTGTTGCGTGATGTGTGTTGTGTGTTGTTGTTGCGTGTTGTTGGTTGTTGTTGTTGTTGCGTGTGCTGTGGTGCTTCGATCCAACCCATGCACATGCGCGCGTGTGATATGTTGGTGCACACACAGTTTTCGTTCCCGTCGCCCTACTGGGACCCGATCTCGCCGCAGGCCAAGGACTTTATCAGCAAGCTGCTGGTCAAGGAGCCTTCGGAGCGGCTGAGCGCTTCGCAGGCCGTGCAGCACCCGTGGCTCAAGTCGGCGGGCTCCCGCATCAGCCTGCCCTCGTTCCGCGACCAGATGCAGAGATACGTCATCTCCCGGAAGCGAGAGTCCCAAGGTACCTATGGCCATAGCCCCCCCCCCCCAATGGTCGATGCGATCGCTAACCGGGTGACCACCGTGCAGAGGCCATGGAAAAGCTGCTCTTCAACCAAAACCAAGGCTGAATATGGCGGCGGCGACGGCGCGCGTGACCACGATCATTGTCATTGCTGCCCCCCCCCCGACCAAAGATCCCTGTTTGACACAGCGCGCGATGAAACTGTTTGTGCACGCTCGTGTTCATGGTGGACCTTTCTTCTACTGTGGGCGCGTGACATCGACCCGAGAGCTAGAGGAGCACCGAGTTCCGACTTCACGGGCTGCGATCGAAATTGCGAGCGACCTTGTTTGTTTGACCAACCCACCGGTCCGCCTACAGGAAGCCCATCAGGTCGGCGTCGGAGGCAGTTGGGCGCGCCTTCGCGAGCACCGGCCCGGTGGTGGCGTTGCTGTTGTTGGGGTGCCGCGGCCCTCGCTTGCGCTCCTCGGCCGGTGCCTCATCGATGCCGCCGCGTCCAGCCATATGGTCCCTCCTCTGCTGGCCAGCACCTCCTCGTGGCTGCGCGCCACGATCCCCCAAGCGCGGACCCGCGGGCCGTCCGGGTAGGGCGGCCTGCAGCGCCAGGGCCGCTGTACCGAGGGAGGGAGGAGGGATGAGCCACCACACACGATGACGCACTACACGCACCACAAAACACACACAACACGACACATGGGTGGCAAAAGAGGGCGTATGGGTACCCATGCGTAGGGGTCCTGTTCGGCGGCGAGCAGCGGAAGGAAGAGGGGCCGGCACGTCGGAGGAGGAGGAGGGATTGACCGAGGCCGACACGTCGTCGTGGTGGTGGTGGTGGGCTGTGTGTTGGTCCTCCTCTGCCGCCGCCGCCGCTCGCCCGCTCGTTCGCGCCCTCTTCCCTCGCGTCTCCTCCTCGGCCGGCACCGACGCCCTAGCGCTGCCGCTGCCGCTGCTGGACGACTCGCCCTCGTTGTCGCCGCCGCCTCGCTTCTTGTGGCGCTGGTGCAGCTCTCTGGCGGGTCCGTCGTTGCCTGCGTTGGTGGTGCCCGCGCTGCTCCCCTCCTCCTTCTGCTCCCCTTCCTCCTCCTCCTGGTGGTGGTGGTGGTGGTGGTGGTGCCTCCTTGACCGCTTCTTGTCCCTCTCGCTCGTTCTGCCTTCGCCTCCTCCGCCGCCGCCGCCGCTGCCGCCTGCCGCCTCCCCGCGGGACCGCTTGCGCGACGTCGACCCCACAGACGGCGGCGAGGATCCGGAGGGCCGCTGGTCACCGGTGGCGTGGCTCGGCCGCTGCTGCTGCTGGTGGTGGTCGCGCCGCTCGGCCGTCAGCGCCACGTCGGACCGCGACGACGACGAGGAGGAGTGGCCACTTCGCTCGGGCCTGCTGTCCCGCTCTCTCCGGCTGTCTTTCCTGGCCCTCCTGTGCGCCTCCGCCTCCTCCCGCCTTCTCGCGTCCTCACGCTCGCGCTCGCGCTCTAATTCGCGTTGCCGCTCGCGCTCCTTTTCGCGCTCTTCCTTCTCGCGCCTCTCCCGCTTTCGGGCCTCGTGTCGCTCCCGCTCCTCCTTTTGGCGTTGCCGCTCCCGCTCCTTTTCGCGCTCCTCCTTCTCGCGCCTCTCGCGCTCCTGCCGCTCCCGCTCCTTTTTTTGGCGCTCCCGTTCGCGCTCCCGCTCCTCCTTCTCGCGCCTCTCCCGCTCTCTTTCGCGCTCCCTCTCGCGCTCCCTCTCACGCTCGCGCTCCTTTTGGCGTTCCCGTTCGCGTTCCCTTTCGCGCTCCCTCTCCTCGCGCTCCCTCTGCCGGGCCTTCTCGCGCTCCTTCTCGCGCTCTCGTTCCCGTTCGCGCTCCCGCTCCTTCTCGCGCGTGCGCTCCTCCCGCTCCCTCTCCAGATGGCGCTGACGCTCCCGCTCAGCCGCGTCGCCGCCCTCGCCCTCCTCCCGGCTCCGCTCCGCCGATCTCCGGCCCCGCGGGGCCGGGCTGCGGCTCCTTCTTCCGCTTCTGCTGCTTCGCTCGCCCGATGGGCTGCGGCTCCTGCCCCTCCTGCGCGCCCCCCGCCCCCGCGACCGGCAGCCGTTGTTGGTTGGTTGGTTGGTTGGTTGGTTGGTTGGTTGGTTGGTTGGTTGGTTGGTTGGTTGGTTGGTTGGTTGGCTGCTGGTCCCATTAGCCCCCACTCTTCCCGCACTTGTGATTAGCCCCCCCCCCCCACCACCACCAGCAGCCACCGACCACAATGGTGGTGGTGATTGCTGGGGAACGCGAGGGAGAGCCAATGGCGGGTAGTGGTGGTGGATGGCGGGTGTGATTGGCTGGTGGTACGCACCTATCCTCCGATCGGTAGGGGCGCTCGGATGGGTACCTCCCGCTGCCGCCGCGGTAGCCGAAGGGCTGCCCCGTCATCTGCAAAACGCCCACTTCTGGTGAGCCACACCCGAACCACCCACACCCACACCCACACCCACACCACCCACACAACTCGGAGGCTTGCCAGCAGCAGCAGCAGCAGCAGCAGCAGACATGTGTTGATCACTCGGGAGGGGGTAGTGGGGGGGGGAGCTGGTGGGCATACGGGGTCGATGCTGGGCATGGGGCAGCTGCGTGCGATGTGGCCTCCCCCTCCGCACTTGTAACAGACTCGCTCGTTCTACCGCGCGAGTGTTGGCAAGATTTCGGAACATGTGGTTTACACATGAGTGTCGTGTGTGTCGTGTGTGCCGTGGTGTGGTCAGTGGTGGCTGCTCATACCCAATAGGGGGCGGATCCCGGGTAGCCGCCCATCATGGGGTCGCCGGGGAAGGGCGCGCCGAAGGCCCCCATGCCCATGTACGCCGCCATATCCCGCCTGCCGCACGCGCACACAACCGCATGTGAGAGATTGGCCGCAGACCACCGAAGTCGCCCTCGTACAGGCCGCACACACACAAAGAGGGAGAGAGAGAGAGCGGGGCGCACCCCATGAAGCCCGGCATGCCGTAGGGATCGTAGGCGGGAATAGGCAGCATGCCCGGACCCTGCTCCCCACCATCACCGCCGCCGCCGCCGCGATCACACCCATCCAGTCGTCCATCCATCCGACGCGTCAGTGTACCGGCGCGGCCGCGGCGCATGTGCACATGAGGTGGGGAGGAGCTGAGGATCAGGTCGGGCTGGCCACGTACCGAGATTCCGAGGATGGGGGGCGGGCGGAGAGGCACGTGGGGCGGGGGCGGCGGGTAGGCCCCTCCCCGTGGTGGCGCCTCGTCGTCGTCCCTGCTCCTGCTGCCGCCGCCGCCGCCGCGATCTTCAGAGGCGGTCCGCGCCTGCTCCCGTAGGTGGTCTTCCGCCGGCCGCGCCTCCTGCCCACTCTCCGAGTCCGTTCGATGGCGCGACGTGGTGGTGGCCACCGCGTCGTCGTCGTCGTCGTCGTCACGCGGCGTGCCACCACCGCCGCCGCCATGCTGCTGTCCCGGCTGGTGGTGGATGCCTGCGCCCCTCCCCCCGGTGGCGTGGTGGCACGGCGTGTTTGCAGATCAGAACAAACACCCGGGGGGGGGGCTGCGATGAGCAGAGCCGCGGTCGCGGGCCAGGGTGGAGGAGGGGGCGTGTACCGCCATCAGCTGCGCTCTCACCGACGGCAGCAGCGGTCATGGTCGTGGGCGTCGAAGCGGTGGTGGGCGTGGGCTCCTCCGTCCCAGCCGCCTCCTCGGCGGGCTCCTTCTTGACTGCACACACGTGCGGCACGGCCGTGTGAGAAGCGGGGGGGGGAAGCGAAAAGTAGAGGAAGCAATTAAAACGCGCGCGCGAGCAATGTTGGAGTGGGGGCTGTGACGGTACCAGGCTCGCCCAGTGCCGGAGGAGAAGGAGGAGGCGGGGCCGGCTCGTCGCGGGGCAGGCTCTGTACGGTGAGGAGCTGCTCCTCGGTGACGCCTTTTTCCCGCAGGGTCCTCTTGAAGCTGTCCACCGTCTCCCTCAGTTTCTGCTCCCGAGGCCACGGGGAGGTGTCGCCGGGTTGGTTGTGGTGTCGTCGGTTGTGGGTTGGGTGGGTTGGGTGGGTTGCGATTGATGGCGTGGTCGCGGTGGGCATCATCAGCCGCCACAACACCCAGTGGTTGGGGCGATTTCGGGGGGGGGGTACCGACCTTGTTGGGGAGAAGGCGGTCGGGGGATACCCCCGACTCGGCGCACGACGGGACGGGGCAGCGGAGGTCGTTGTCAATGAGGGCCTGCCGGATGCCTGGATCCACGTGATACACCGCCGCCGCCCCCCCAAACCAATGGTACAACCAACAAAAGGGTTCAGGTCTCGCCTTCTCGCCCCACCATCAGCCACCACCGAGCTGCCAGCCGCCGCCACCACCACCGAGCCACTGTGCCGCCGGCTCACGCTCGTGGTTGGCCGGCAGGCAGTGGTGGTATAAGCGGGGGTGGGGTCGTACAGTGGTCGCAGAAGCTGTTGCCGCAGCACGGGATGAGCACGGCGTCCTTGAGCAGGCGACGACACATGGCACACTGCAGCTCGCTGGGCACCACGTCGTCGCCTGAGCCCAGCACAAGCCCCGGCCGCCCAAGAACGCTCGTGGCCTTGTCGAATGCCTCCCTGCTCCCCCCCCCCCGACACGCACATGCCACACACACACACACACACACATTGGGTGAGTTGAGCACCACCACGTGGCGCGCAAACAATCGACCAATCACGTGATCGCAGGGTGAGCGTGTGCGTGCGTAGTCCGGGCTTGCGCAACGTTGGTGGGCGACGGAGGTGGATTGAGAGGGCGGGGGGGAGGGGAGGCGCACTCGTTGGGCTGCATGACGGCGAATCCGCCGCCGGGGAGCATGAGGCTGCCCTTGGCGCTGCCCGCGGTGACGGGCTTGAGCATGCTGCGGGGAATGCCCGTGGGCTTCTTCACCTTGTGGAAGTCATACCGGGGATCCCCGTTCGTGGGGCACAGGTGGATGAAGTGCCCTACACGCACATCACCGCACACGCACAACACCGGTGCACGCCAACGTAATAATGTGTACATGTACGGGAGGGGAGGTCTTCATGTCAGGGGCGGCGAGGCGGTGGTTGGGGGGGGGTAGCTGGCGGCAGGGGATGATGCGCACCTGGCTCGTTGCAGCGGTGGCACGTGTATCCGGGAGGCGGCAGACGGTTGTCCGTGGGGCCGCCGACGAATCCGCCGCCGCCCTTGCTGCCGCCGCTGTTGGCGGTGTAGCGTGGACGCGGACCTCGCGACCTGGCGATGACGACGACGATGGCGACAACAGTGAGTGAGTGAGTGAGTGAGTGAGTGAGTGATGGAGGCGAGAGTGGCAAAAGAGGTGAGGGCGAGTGAGGGCGCGCGCACTTGAGGTCGTCGTGCCAGCCGCCGGCGCCCTGCACGAGGGCCATGATCTTTTCGTTCTCGTCCATTTCGGCCGAAGGAGGCTCATCGGACGGCACCAGCGTCGTCGGCGTTTGCGGCTCATACAAGCCCGGGATGGCCGCGGCGCTACTGCTGCTGCTGCGACCACTACTGCTAGTAGTAGTAGCCGTGGGCGCCATCAGCACGAGGAGAAGCGGGTGGCAGGATGGCCACGAAGACTGGGAGTGATACAACGAGTTGGGGTACGCACGGTGGAGGGGCGGCGACGAGGGCGTGGAGGCGGGAGCCAGTTGCCGGAACACGACACACGATCACCGAGGTGTTCTTGGGCACCAGCGAGCTGTCGTCCTTGTAATCTGCGGATTTAATTTATCAATTTTTGTGTAAAAAAAGATGTAAAAAACCAAACAAAATCGCTCAACAGGCGTACCTCCGTTGGTTTGTGCATTCGTGATCTGGAGGTCGAAGTTTTCAATACTTTTGCCCAACTTCTTCTGCTCCACGATGGCCCGTTTCAAGTCGCCGACTGAAATGTAGGAGCCATCGAAATTGATCGTGGAGAAGTCCTTGGCGGACTTGAATTTGTAGTGGACGCTCATTCCATGGGGCTCCTCCGAATCAATCGCTTTGCCCCAAGGGAGGAAAAACAAAAGGAAAAAAGGAAAAGGAAAATATTTCACAAGGAATGTACTTTGGAGAAATGTAACTGTTGTATGGGTAAGCGTGCACACGTCGATGATCACCACTAGACGCTACAGTAGTTGCGAATTAGGAGGCTTCCGACGTGACGACGCTGGAAAGGTCGACGGTGGGGAGGAGGTCTGCAATTTCCTTCTCCGTGAGCGAGTGGAACTCGATGTGGCCGGCCGCAGCCCTTCTCAGTACCGAGAACTCGACTGCCGGAGAGAGAGAGAGAGAGAGATAAAGGAGGAGAGGGGGTGTTGATTAGACTGGCCATCTCTGCAGAGAGCAGAAGAGGGAGTACGCACGTTTATCGGGAGACAGAGCAGTGCTGTCCATTGTCTTGGAGAGAACCTTGACGGCAAGCTTGAGGGCCTCCTGTACAGAGAACTCGTCCGAGTAGTCTTGCTTGAGGAGAGAAGTGGCAGCCTGATTGTTTGCACCAATCGCCGTTGCCTTCCAGCCACCGTAGTTGCCTTAAAAAAAAAAAAAAGGAACCGCGAGTGTTACTTGAGGGGCCACAGCAGCTAGATGATGATGACCAGCAGCACGGGAGGGAAGGAAGGGGATACCGCTGGGATCGCTCTGGTAGAGCTGGAAGCCATAGTGCTTATCCCACCCGGCCCACAAAAACGACACACCAAAGGGCCGCAGGCCTGAGATCACGGGAGGAGGTCAGGCGCAAGTCCTCCGCTCATCCACCACGACACGGCAGAGGCTGCATACATACCTCCGTATTGTGTGTAGCCTTGCTTGGTGTCGCAGACCTGCTGCACCAGTTGCTCCACTGGAACGGGCTCCTGGTACGCGAACAAATACCTGTTGGCGCACAGCAGAGAAAAAGCTGTCAGCTTTGGCCTGTTGTGTTCTCGCACGCACACTGTGACAGGCGCCATTCATGGCACAGCAGCCTAAAAGCAGCGAAGAAGGAAACTGTACCGCTGAGCAGCAAGGCGTGAGAAGTTGAGGAGGATGTTGGCGTCGGCAGTGATACCAGCCACGGCACAAGCGATGTGGTCATCAATTCGGTACATCTTCTCACTTCGTTTGCCTTTCAATGGCCCAGAGATGCATCGTCAGCCCATGCCCACACGCGCGCCGAGGAGATAGTGGGGTACCAGGCTCCAGCAGCTTGGAGGCGATCTTCTTTTCGCAGGCAAGCACCACTCCATCCTTGCCCAGAATGCCCACGGCGGCACCAGCATGGCTGATGGCCTCCATGGCATACTCGACCTGGTAGAGACGCCCTACGATCACACAGAAAATTAACGAACGAAGGTACGCTGGGTGCGCCTTCGCTGCTCTAGCGCTGGTACCTTCGGGCGAAAAGATCGTGGTTCTAGCATCGTAGCGTCTGGCCATCTTCTTTTGCTTCTTTTGGCCGCGATTGTTCTCTTCTGTCTTTTTGTGATGGTTCTCGCCAACAAATCTACCGCCAAGCCCCCAATCTGCCACACGCCGCGATGAGCTGGGACACAACCTCCACAAATCGTGCTCCTTTGCCAGTTCAAAAGGAAAAGCAAGGCACAGAGAAAACACCAGGCAAAGAGGGTTTTTCTCTGGCCAGCGCCACACAAACGAGCTCACGTTGTTTGGGGCAGGGGGCGGCCCTACAAGATCGCATGCGGTACTTTATCATCTGCGATGACTCGGGCAACCCCATCTACTACGACCACCCAGAGGGCATGATGGCGTGCCTGATCTTCAACGGGCTGGACCAGTTCCTCACTGAGCGGGACGAACACTTCTCGCAGAAGTTCAAATCGATGTGGTGTGGTGGCGTTCTTTTCGTTGCCCAAAAGGTGCGTGCTCTACTCCTGCCACGGCTTCCATGCCGGCACACCCCGTTCCGGAGTGCACTCTCTGTTGGCCATTTTTATACTTTTTATTTCTTTTTTCTATAATGATTTTTAATATTATAATCTTCACAAACGTGTGCGGTGGTGCCGCCGCAGTACAAGAACCTGTCCTTCCTGGTGGTGTCGGACCAGGGCGAGTCCGAAATGTACCTCCGCACGCTGCTCCGCCAGATGTACGCCGCCCGCTGCCCGCTGCCCGCTGCCTGCTGGCTGCTGCTGCTGCTGCGCGGTTGCAGCACAGTTGCAGCACGGCCCACGCTGCGTGTCCTGGCTCTCGTCTCATCATCTGGCGGCGGCGGCGGCGGCGGCGGGGGTGCACAGCTTCGAGCACATGGTGATGCTGTTCGGGCTGCAGGTGATGCTCGAAGGCAAATACACGTCCTTCACGCGGCACAAGAAGACCATCCAGCACATCATCGACACCACCTGCACCCTCGGCGATCGACACCAGGCCCTCCTCGTGCGCGTGCGTGCTCCCCTCCCTTCCCCCTCCCTGCAACCACCACCTCCTCAAACAACAACAACAACAACAACAACAACAACAACAACACCAACAACAACAACAACAACAACAACAACAACAACAACAACAACAACAACAACAACAACAACATATGCTGCTTGGGGGTGCTTGCGCAGGCGACGGAGCGATTGGAGGTGAACGACCGCACGCGGGGCGAGTGCTTCAACGCCCTCAAGAACACCGTGCAGAACGAAAAGCTCATCACCCACGCCCTCGTGTTCGTGGGCACCAAGCTACTCGTCTCCTACTCGCGAGGTATATACCCCCAACCTCCCCGACCTCCCCGACCCTTCCCATTTCTCTCCCTTCTCCCGTCCCAATGGAACACACCCGTGGTGGCTGGTGGCGGCGGCGGTGGTGGTTGTGGCGGTGGCTGGTAGCAACGGCGTTGGGCTTCTGTCCGCTCACTCCTCAACGTATCCCCCCTCCCTCCCCAATGTGCGTGTGCGTGAGTGCGTGCAGGCGGCAAGTCGCAGGACATCGATCCGAGCGACCTGCTGTTGCTCATCAACGACTTCCACGCCACCTTCCACCCGCCCAGTACTCCTTCCCTCCTCCCTACGCGTGTGCACCACTAGCCACCAGCCACCACCACCACCCACCACCACCACCCGGTGGTCCTCTTCCGCATGCTGCTGCTTGCTCACGTGCTGGCCCGTGATGTGTGTGTGTGTACGCGCTGCTCTCTTTTTGTGGCACAAACGCAGATCGGGAGGTGGAGGAGATGGAGCTGCCCATCGCCGACTACCGCGACCACTCCAACATCACCATCCGTGGCGCACAGATCCCGCGCGGCGTCGACGGACAGGTGGACGCACCCTCGGAGCCTCCCGCCGCAGACTACGACGACGATAAAGCAGCAGCAGCAGCAGCAGCAGCAGCAAGCCAGACGGATGCCCATTCTGCACCCACACGGTACCTCATCCCTCCCTCCTCCCCCTCTCCCCACGCGCACGCGAGATGATGTCGCCTGCGGTGGCGGTGCGTGTGAGATGCCGCCCTGGCCTGCTCGTGGCACTCGCCTCACCGTTCTCACCCCCAATCTTGTGTGTCGTGTGTCGTGTGTCGTGTGTCGTGTGTCGTGTGTCGTGTGTCGTGTGTCGTGTGTCGTGTGTCGTGTGTCGTGTGTCGTGTGTGTGGTGTGTGTGTGTGTGTGCCAACAAACCACCATGTGCAGAGCGGAGGGGAGGGCAGAGACGGACCACGCGGAGGTTGAGGACGAGGGCGGGCGGATGGACCACCACCACCACCAGCAGCAAGCCGGCGAGGCCCCACAGGGAACGGAAAACGGAAAGGAAATCTACGGGCTCGACCAATCCGCCGCCGCCACCCCGGAGGCACGCCCGGCCGGGGAGGAGGAGGAGAAGAATGAGGAGAAGGCGGCGGCGGAGGCCGTGGAAGAGAAGGAGGAGGAGCTGAAGGCGGAGGTACCCGTTCCCGGTCGCCGCGATGGCGATGGATCACTGCCGTCGGCGTCGCCGCCGCCGCCGCATGCAGGCGATGGTTTTGGCGATATCGAGACCGCGGTCGCGCGAGAGGAGGCCGGCACAAGGGCGGCTTGCGATGGGGCGGCGGCGGCGGCTCACACGGAGGACCCGCGGAATGCAGTGCGTCACGACGCGGGGTCCACCAGTGTCCCGTCCGACCCCTCGCAGCTGCTTGCGCAAGACCACCACCACCACCACTACCACTACCACTACCACCACCACCAGCAGCAGCCCGGGGCGTCGCCACCATCGACGCCGACGCCGTCCCTCGGAGCAGCAGCAGCAGCAGGAGGAGGACGGGGGATGAACGAAGAAGCGGCCGGGGAACCTGCCCGATCGCCATCGCCGGTACTAGTGCAGGAGAAGGCCCTCCACGACGACCACGACGACCACGACCACCACCACCACCAGCAGCAGCACGAGGCCGACGAGCCGCCCCACGCGCACACACGCGATGAGAAGGCCTCGGAGACCACGACCGCCGCCGCCGCCGCCGCCGCCGAGGAGGAGGAGGGCGGGGGCGCCGACGGGACAAAGGAAGGGCGCGCGAACGAAGAGGTGGCGGAGGCAGAGGAGGAGGGTGACGGAGAGGGGGGAGGAGGAGGAGGAGGAGTTCCTGCTGCGGAACGATGAGGAGTACGACCCCACCAAGCTCACCAAGTACAAGGCCCTCCACCTGCGCACGCCGCGCTACACACCCTTCTGGGTCTACTACGCCGAACTCGGCCGCAAGACTACCCTCGTACCCCCGCCTCCCCCCCCAAATATCTTCTACGCCCCTCTCCCCACCATCCTGGTAATAACACGTGTTGTTGTTGCTGGTGGTGGCTGGTGGCTGGTGCTGGCGGCGGTGGCGGCGGCGGCGGCTGGTGCTGGCGGCGGTGCTGGCTGGTGGTGGCTGCTGGTGGCTGCTGGTGGTGTGCAGGTGGTGCTCACAAGCAACAACCCCCAGACGGGCGCCAAGGGAACCCCTGTACGCATCCCACCCCCCGCGCGACACGACCAACGACACACCGCGATGCGACACGCGCGCGTGCCCTTCCCTCCTTTCGCTGTCTCAGACTAAGCCACCCGATCACCGCCGCCGTATATATTATATTATAATATGTGTGCGTGTGCGTGTGCGTGTGCATGTGCGTGTGCGTGTGCGTAATGAATACACGCAAACAGGAGGAGCGGCAGGAGCTGGATCGGGTGCGGGATACCATGCGCGCGCTGCTGCAGAGCTACTCCACGTACCTCATCACCAAGGAGCACACCCACCTGCCCATCCTCTCGTACCGCCACTACTCCCCTCCTCCTCCTCTCCGCGCGCGCGTGCATGTTGCGCCAGCGTGACCAACCACCACCACCACCACCACCACCACCACCACCACCACCACCACCACCACCACCACACACCCACCACCCACTACCGCGTCCATCACGGCCATCTGGCAGGTTCCTGCACCAATTTCCGGGGCTCGTCCACTTCATATTCGTGGATCGGACATTCAACCGGTACTCCTCCTCCTCCTCCTCCTCCTTGTCCCGCCACTCCGAGTGCTTTCCTCGGCGCCTTGCTTTGCACTCCACCTCGCCCACCCCCCTCCCCTCGGGTCGTGGTGGTGATGCGTGAGGTGGTGCGTGGCTGATGGTGCGTGGCCGGCTGGTGGTACGGTGGTGGTGGTGGTGGGGGGCTACCGACGGACAGGGTGATCGCGCCTTCGATATCGGCTCTCCACGCCATGGACCGTCCTCCCGATGAGGAAGAGGTGCGTGCGCCACCTGAGCCCAGCCCTGCCCAGCCCCGCGAGAGCAGCAGCAGCCTCGCGACGCTGGCGGCTGGTGGCGGCGGTAGAGGGGGGCAGACGAGAAATCTCACACGCGCAACTGTGGGATGTCCCTCCTTCCGGGAAAAATCGGGGCGGGGGCGGGGGGCCAGGAGCGTAACATGAAGCGGGTGATCAAGCGGCTCGTGTGGGACATGTGCTACGACAGCCAGCAGCACCTGTCCGAGGGCGCCCAATCGGTGCTCGTCAAGAGCGGACCCTGGCAGTACTCCTACCGCCTCTGGGTCGAAGACGTCGACGGGTTCCTCCTCCTCCTCCTCCTCCTCCCCCCCCCGCACCCCCAACCCCCAACCCCCAACCCCCAACCCCCAAC
>NW_004457702.1:0-14155 GCF_000313135.1 Acanthamoeba castellanii str. Neff | reverse complement strand
CCCCCCCCCGCACCCCCAACCCCCAACCCCCAACCCCACATGCGGTGTGCGTCGTGTGTCGTGTTGCGTACGTGTGGTGGTGCTGCGTTGTGGTTCCACCGCCCGTGGCTCGGGCAGGTTCGAGCTGATCTTCCCGCCCGAGGTGCCGTTCGGGACCCCGCACGTGCCCCAGACCAACAAGTTCTACCAGAAGCTCATGCACCGCTTCTTCCCCACGCGAGGTAGCCCACACCCCAACCTGTGTGTCGTCTCGTTGGTCGCGTCGTGTCGCGTCGTGTCGCGTCGTGTGTGCAATGCAGGCATCACTCCACTCACCGCCAATGTCAGGGAACCTGCGGTGCTACGAGCTGTTCACGCTGTACCTGAGCACGCTGAGCGTGGAGACCGTGGCGCACCACGACCGGGAGCTCGTCAGCGTCCTGCTCAACCGGACTATGAAGTGAAGAGCCCCCCCCCCAAATGCCTCATTCTTTACCGCCATGTACCGTTAGCAAACACACGCGAAGACCACAACCGGGCTCAACAAAACGTGCAGCCACGCTGGCCTGGTGGACAAGGCCCGGCCACAGCAAAGTTGTGTAGGATGACTTGGTTGACACAGCTGTGACGAAGGACACGGCGCGGTGGTGTAACTGCTGATATATTATACGACGTACTACCCAGAGAGAGAGAGCACAGCCTGTGGCGAGGGAGTACGGGTACGACAACTATTGGCCTTTGTACCACTTGGCCTTGGGGATGCTGAGGCAGGAGATGCCGAGGAAGGCTGTTATCTCGTTCACGATGGTCCACGCATAGTGCACGAACCTGAAACACACACACACACCACACACAATAGCACACGCACCACCGCACGCGCACCACATCATACATTCGTCTGTTGTTCAGGGCCGCGAATAGCGAGGGCGCTAGAAGAAGTACCCCACGATGGTGATGGCGAGGTAGGCCCACATCACCAGCTCCTCGTCGATGGCGACCCCGAGGCTCGCTGGGAGCACGTGCGGCGACAGGGAGCACAGGACGGCGAGGGCCAGGGGCAGCATCGGGCGCTGCAGCAGGGCGTACTCCATCTTGCACAGATGGCTCAAAATGAGCCGCGACTGTCCACACAGGTGTGCATGCGCGCGCGCGGCGCCGGTTAGTTGGCTGCTTACGTTCGTTATGCCCGCCTCCCCCCCGCAACGGGAGGTAGGTAGGTCGGGCAGTCGCTGACGCCCACAGCGAGGGCGCAGGGGCGGGGTCACTCTGGCGGGGGCGGCAGCGGGGGCGGTAGGTGGTTCGTGGTGCGTGGCTGGGGGCGTGTGAGGTCCACGTACCGACATTTCGCCAAACCCGATGCCGACCGCCATTTGCAGGGCGTGAGGGTGGGCCGACCACAGGGACCTGCTGGCGGTATACCTGCGGAGACGGAGCGGCCCATGTGAGGTTGCGGCGGCGGCGGCGGCGGCGGCGGCGGTGGTTTGGTGGAGGCAATAGTACCAGAGGGCGACCATGGCCCAGTAGATGAAGAAAGTGGCCACGCCCTTGAGAGCTGGCCCCACAGGCTGGTTCGTCTTGGCCTTGTGCGCCAGCACCGACTTAATGCTGAGGAACCAGCCCCATCGCCAGACCCATCGCCAAACGGACGGACGGACGGACGGAAGGAAACACCACCACCAGCCGTCACACCACGTCGTGGTGGTGGTGGTGGTGGTGGTGGTGGTGGTGGTGGTGGTGGTGGTGGTGGTGGTGGTGGTGGTGAACAGTTGAGTGCCGGGAGGAGCTGTGTGTCGTGTGTGTCGTGTGTGTCGTGTGTGTGTCGTGTGTGTGTCGTGTGTGTGTCGTGTGTGTGTCGTGTGTGTGTCGTGTGTGTGTCGTGTGTGTCGTGTGTGTCGTGTGTGTCGTGTGTGTCGTGTGGGCAGTGTACTTGTAGTAGAAGGTGACGAGCATGGGAGTCACCGAGAGGAAGACGCACACGGTGCGCACTTCCCAGTCGGGCCACTCACCGGGGAGGGCGAAGGGCAGCACGGCCTTCCAATTCTGCAGCCAAAACTGCGGCCCTGCTCGACACGCACACGACGCACACGACACACACGACACGACACGGCACAACACAACACAACGTACACATCACGCACGTTGCATAAGGTACGCGCCCACCCGCCGCCCCCGCCGCCAGGATGGTTAGTCCCGACTGACGCCAACCTTCAGCCCCCTCTTTCTGCAGCAGCACTGGGTGCGCAGTAGGATAAAACCGGCCGTCCCCTTCGGAGAGAGGAGCAAAGGGCGGCCGCCACACGAGTGGGGAGGTTGAGGGTGCAGGCCGCGCGCGCGCGGGGAGGGGGTACCTGCGAACGCCGTCCACAGGTAGGAGAAGAGGAGGATCTTGAGTCCCTCCGTCGGCCCGTTGAAGAACCCCAGGAAGAAGGTGCCCGTGTGGTACCTGGCCGCACCCACCGCCCACCGCCGCCAGCGGAAGCGCGTGAGCAAATGAGGTGGAGGGGCGTTTTGGGGGGGGGGCTGTAACGACTGGCCCAGCGTTGTGTGTCGTGTGTGTGTGTGTGTGTGTGTGTGTGTGTGTGTGTGTGTGTGTGTGTGTGTGTGTGTGTGTACTCTTCCCAGGAGGCCAGCCAGAAGGCGGCGGACATGGTGACGAGCTCGAGCATCGAGTAGAAGGTGCCGAATTGGTAGATGCACGACGCCGTGCACGCTCCCACCTGCGAACCACGACCGCCGCAACGATGGCTCAGATTAGCCATCAGCCACGGTGTATTCATTCGTTCGTTCCTGGCCCTCTTCTTGGCCACGTGTCCAGAAGATTGTGGTGGCGGTGGTGGAAGGTGGGTGGGGCTGGCGTACGGCAACAGCGAGGCAATCGCAGCCGTGATCGAAGAGTTCGCCCAGGGGAGACGACGTGCCGGTGCGGCGCGCCTGGCGCCCGTCCAGGTTGTCCAGTAGCGAATACCATTCTACACACGACACACACACGACACACACGACACCATATTGAGCTGGTCAGTATAGCCGCTGCCAGCTGCCCCTCTCTGATAGAGTGTCGTGCGTGCTGTGCATGGCGCACGAGGAAGAGGAGGAGGAGAGAAAACGTGGGCGGGGGGGGGGACCGATGGCCAAAGCGGAGAGAGCAAAGACCCAGGCAGGAGCGGGACCCTCCATGAGGGGCAGGTGGTAGGCCACCACCAAATAGTTGGCCAGCAGCCCGAAGAATCTGCGCACGTGCCGCCGCCGCCGCCACGGCACACGTCAGGGTGGTCCACGTTGCGCGGTGGCGGCTGGTGGTGCGTGGTGCCCAGCACCCGAGCCCCCCCCCACAAACCACCCCCAGCAGGAGCAGCATCACACGTCGGAAGCGAGGAGGGGCAGCCTTACCCGAAGAGCGTCACGAGGTTGGGCGCGATCCAGTGGGGCACAAACCGGATGGAGTAGTTCCAGTAGGGCTGCAGCACATAAATACTCAACGGACTACACGCCCGCACCACGACCACCACGCGATGAGCACTTGGATTCGCTTGCGGCGGCGGCGGCGGCGGGGTCGTGCCAGGCAGGCTGGTGAGTGCGTACCTGACGTCGATGACACTGTACTTGTACTTGTGCAGGTTGCCGAGGTGCTCCGAGGAGATGTGCATTCTTGGTTCGCCGCTGCAAAAATTATTAAAATCAAAAAACTGCTTTTACGAAAAGAGAAAAAGAGAAAAAGAGAAAAAGAAGCAGGAATTCCCGTTTCCTGTCGGGGTTTTCAGTCTGGAAACAGTTGCGCTCGCCCCACAACAAACGTCACGGCATGGGCAATGTAGAGGGACACCCACCAACGGAGGAGCCAGCAAAACATAAGCAGCAGCCAAACGAAGAGGAAGCAGCTTCCGCCCTACACCACTTCTGCGCGCAGCGCGACGTGGGGGCTGTCTCCTCCACTGCTGGCGGGTCCTTTTCTTCCTCCTCCTCGTCTTCTTCTTCCTCACACCCGCTACACAAACTGGGGTCCCGCGCCCCGCCGCCGCCTCCCCGCCCCACGCAACCGCAACCCATTCTCGCACCACCGGGCGGTGGCCGGCGCTGTACAGAATCCGACGTCTCCGCGCCGGGGCGACCGCGGGCGCCTTCGTCGTCGGCTGTGCACCTGCATACCACCTCCCATGCCCCGGGAGCCCGCAGCTTGTCCTCTGGCTCGCCAGGCTCCTTGCCCTCCTCGCTTCCAGCCGGGGCGGGAGGTGCGAGGAAGCGCCACAAGTGCCCACGGGGGCAGGGGGTGCAGTACTCGTGGGCAGCCCTCGCCAGCGCCAGCTCTCCACGGTCGCCCTCACCTCCTCTCGCCCTCGCCCCTCGTTTGACTATCACCACTGCCTCTGTCACAACTACGACAGCAGCAGCCACAACTCCAGTGGTGCCCACATCTGGTGGCTTGTCTACGGTTTTAAGTACCTGAGCAATGCCTCATCCTTTGTTGTGACTCCCCCACCATTGTACAGCAGGCTCACATTGCCTTTCCACCAACAACAACTTTTGAAAGGAGATGTCTAACTAGCAGTAGCCATCATTTCTTGAAGTGTGGCTGAGGAAACCCCAGTGTTGGGATCAAAGGAGTGACACTGAATGCAGCCTCCATCAAACTCCTCAAGGGCTCCTTCCACAACAAGACAGGTATGACTGCCCCTATGTGCCCATGTGTGTTGTCACATGTGTCATGTGTGTGTTGTGTGTGTGTCATGTGTGTCATGTTGCTCATCATTGGCACAAATCTCCAGTATTTGCTGGAGCTCAAGCTGGAGGATGGCAGTGCCACAGGCCCTCATGTCCAACAAGGTATGCCTCTCTTCCACCATTCATGATTGTGTTGTGTGTCTGTGAATGTTGTCTTCTGAGACCATGTTCTGGATATGGAGAAAGGGTATTAGTCAGAGCAGGGAAAAGCTGCTGTGCAGTCTATGTGATGATTGTTGTTGATGATGCAGTATTCAGGCATGTCATCTTTAAGGATGCACAGAGAGGGAGGCAGCTCTTGAACAAGCAGATGCTCCATGGTCAGAATGCCCATCTTATTCATTGATGTAGAGAGAACTCTGTGTCCTCTAGTGGTCACCAACTGATCATTCAACTTCACATGATCTGCACAGAGGACACCATAACACTTGAGATGGCCTCCTCAGGAGGCATGGAGAGCTCCTCTTCTGTGGGCTAGGAGATGAATTAGCAAACATTCTATCACATACACATATGCAGTTGTGGTGCATAATCAGCTTCACAAACAGCATGAAAAGCAACAGCATACAATGGGCACATTTTGTGCAGGCCCTTGCTTATATCCACCTGTATCCAACCCGTCGCCAGGTGCCATCCCTAAAACCCCTCAACCTGAACAAAGTAGCTAACTGGCTTTAGCCATCCAGAGCAGCATTGTTCTTGGCTGTTCTGCATCAACTTGCAAGAAACAGTGCTGCCACACCTCATCACCCTGGCAAACATGATTGATGAGATCAGGTGGGATGATACCCCTGACTTCCCCTATCTCTTCACAGGTGCAGTGAGGTTTCTATCATGATTTAATCATCCCCTCTAGCATTTTGCCTGACTGCATTCCACAGGAATGGTTGATACCTTTCCTATTGAAGTGGAGAAGCCTGAACATAGGGAGCTATGACAAGCCCTCTTCACCAACAAGTACAGCACAACAGTCTACAGGTGCATCATACAAGGGCAGATGAGGGCCAGTACAGAATAGTATCTGTCCCAGAAAAGATACTCCTGGCCCTAATGGGATAAATCCCAGACTAACCCTGCAGCCCTTGCCACCCAGCACAACCTAGTACATGAGCTCCCCTTTTTATATTTTTCTCCTCATCATGCCTCACCTATCAAATACAGCGACCTTGAACTGCAACACCTGCTGAGGTGCTTGAGGCTGTAACATCTGGAAATGCATCTGCCCCACCAAGTACATCACACCTGATGGCCATACCATCAACATCCAGAAGCCAGCCATGATCACCTTTGATGTCATGGACTGCAGCATGAGCTCACTGCTGCCAAAGCTGCATCCCTCACAGAGGAGAAGTCCATGCTGCCCCATTCTGAATCTACAAGCTTCCACAACGCTGACTTGAAGCCTTGGCCAAAGGTCTCCATATGCTTCTCTTATTGGCACTCTTTTCTTCCACTTTACTCATGTCTCTCTTTCACTGCAGTCCTCTTCCAAAGCTGCTGTGCCTACATTGAAGCAACGCCACAAGGCTCAGGTGGAGCTGCAGAAGAAATACAGCCCTTGCATGACTGGCCTGCTGCACAGGCTACTTGCCAAACCTCTCCAATTTCATGGCTGGTTCGTCCTTCCTCTTCCCTATCCATTTTTTTTTATTCATTGACAACTTCCAATGTGATTGGAGGTTTTATTTGTTGACAAATTACAATGTGTATTGGATGCCATGGAACGACTTTCCACAACCTGCAGCATTGGCTTCTACATCAGCTCTTCTCCTTCCAACATCACCCACAGCATCATGGACATAGAAGCACAAGAGCCTCCAAGTTTTCCATCTTCTCCACTTTTCCTTCACTTCCCCCTCCTTGCTTCTGACCCTGTCATCAGCAGCTTCAATGTCCTCATCTTCTCCCACCACCATGTCCCTCTGCCCTCCATCTGGCGCCCTTATCCTATTACTGCCATTCCAGAGCCTCACTGCTACCTTCACCACATCCCCATTTTATCATGTACATGTACACAATACTCATCACCTGTTTTGCTCACCTTCTCCCTTACTCCAGTACAGCTGTCATGCTCCCAACTCAACCTCTGTATACATGCAATGATCATGACTAAGGAACTGGAAATACTTGCCACATCAAGCTGTTGAGTCTCACTTCCACAAGATGTTCAAAGGTGAACACAGGCACATCAAGTTCCCTTGGTTCTGTGCATTTTTAAGGTCTTTTCTTGCATTTTCTACACATTTTCTGTTCACATTTCTCAGATTATGTGCATTGAACTTGTTGGATACTCTTCATCTCTCTCTCTCTCTTCTTTTTTCTCTATCTTTCTTTATGTTTACCTTTCTTTTCTTTATTCCCTCTTATTTCCTCTGACTTCACACTTGTACTGTTTCAGATCTCCTCAATACATTACCTTTTTCCTTTCAGACATCTTCATGTCTCTTTAGCTTCTCAGCTTCTCGTCTTCTTCACCTCCAACAGGTTATGGGCCCATGCTACATCTAGTGCCACTCTCAACAACAATCACCACATCTCTGTGTACAAATTCTTTCAATCTGGTTCACCATTACACCATGAGTAACAACACCAACACCAACATCAACGGTCTTCAAGTCACACCGCTTCGAGACCAATCGTCCTTTGCTGAGTGGATTTGAACTGTATGCCTTGCTCTCCATGAACAAGGACACTCGAAATATGTCACCACCGACTACACTGTGATCGTCCAGGCGGTGGATGACTATGACGCTGAGCATATGGCACATCTGTTTGAGGCTCTTGACATCACATCAACAATCTCCATCGCGTTGGAATCCACTTCTGGCAAGAAGTCGTTGGCCGCGAAGGCGAAGTCGGAAGACGTCAAGAAGAAGCAGATTGCCGCCTTCGTTGGAGATGAACTGGCCCTCAAGGCCGCTCGCGAGCTGTGTAAGGGACGTTGCAAAACCTTTGTCTTCATCTGCAGTACTATTGCCCCTGAGCTACTTGAGGACATATCCGGCATGAGTGACGGCTGCCCTCTAGCTCTCTGGATGGCGATCAATAATTGATATGGCAACAACGACGTCGCCCTCCAAGCCGCGCGGCGCGACCTTGGATGGCCTGACTTCTACCTGGTTTGCCCCGGTGACACTGTGCGCTCCATCTGGGCACGGATCCAGGCCCTCATCAACATGCTCGCCATCGAGACCGGAGGACACAAGATGTCGGAACGGAGCCGCCTCATGATTCTCGCAACAGCCCTCAAAAGCATCAACCCGGCTTTCGAGGCTCAATTCAATGCACTCGCCGACGACACGGCCACAGAGGCCGTTCTCAAGGCACTCGACCACGTCGAGGCCTCCCATCATGCCAGCCCCAGCTCTGACACCATCCTCTACGCCGGCCAAGGCCAGCACCACGGGCGTCCGGCATTCCAACACCGTCAAGCGCCGTACGGCGCGCACGCGCAGACGCCGCCGAACTCTCTGCCACCGCGGCACCCGACTGGGCCTCGCTTGCCACGCCAGCAACGTCGTGACAACTGGGGCAGCGACAGAGGCCGCTGGTGCTCCCTGCACAACTCCAGTGGTCACTCGCTGGAGGAATGTCGCGAGGCTGCCGCTCGTGGTCTCGCCGGCGCCACGCCTCGAGCTACTCCCCAGACCGCGCACACCGCCGCTCTTGCTGCGATGACTGCCGCCGCCGTCGCGGCTGCGTCTTCTTTCCTGCTACACACGCCGCAGTCGTCCATTCTCGCCGCCATGACCGCCGCCACCGCTGCAGCCCACCCAAGCGATTTCGCCATTGTCAGTGAGTCTGCTGCCGGTGCTGCTCTCTCCTCTGAGCCGACACCCAATAAACCATTCCAGAACTACTCAGTCTTCTCCCTGGTCGCGCCCATCCATCTACCTACCATCGCCGACACCAGCGCCACGCAACACACCACCAACCAAAGGGACCTGCTCCACAACTTCATTCCTCTCGCGCTCCCGTCGAGGCTGGTGTGCGCCGACGGCGGACACATCGAGTGTCTGGGGCACGGCACCCTGCGCAGCACCACCATTGTCGACGGCCAGGCCAGCAACATCATGATGTGTGATGTCGCATACATACCTGGCGCTTCACACACTCTGATCTCACCTCAGCAGCTACTGGATGCCGGGTGCCGGGTCGCGTTCGACCAGCAATGCGGATTCCTATTCTACCTGGACGACAAACTACACCTGTTCAGCTACTGGAGTGGGAACCTCTACTATTTCAACATCACCTTCACTCCAGCTGACATTGCCACACCACATGCCGCGCTTGTGGCGGCCACCTCACCACTGTGCCTTGATCTCATTCACCATCGGCTTGGCCACGTCAGTGAACGGCGATGCCACGAGTTCGTCCGGCAGTCCGCCGACCTCAGCGAGCGTGAGAAGCGCGCGGCTCTGTCATCCTCGCTGTCGCCCATCTGTGACGTCTGCCTTGCTGGGAAGCAGACCGTGCGTGGCGTCAGCAGGGTACCATGCACGAACCACTCCGTGCGAGGCGCCTACCCCGGCGATCTCCTCTCACTTGACCTGATTGGGCCGATGAGGCACCAATCAGCTGGTGGGCACGCCTACCTACTCACCGTCACCGATTCGTACTCGCACATGCATTTCGTTCGCCCGCTGCCCAACAAGACCTCCACCGCCATCCATGCGGCTCTTCAGGCGATTGCTGCCTCGTTCCCTCCGGCGGTGCGCATCCATCAGGTCCATCTCGACAACGCACGCGAGCTCAACGCGCTCATGGGTGCATGGATCCTTGACATCGGCGCCAAAAGGGAGCCTACACCACCCTACACGTCTGAATACAACAGTGTCGTCGAGCAGTTTAACCGCGAGGTTATGACGCGCGTTCAGTGCCTGCTCTTCAACGCTCGCCTCCCCAGCGAGTGGTGGGCTGAGGCTGCACGCTACGCATGCAACGTCATCAACCTGACGCCCACTCAGGCCAACCTGGACAGTGCATCCCCGTATCTGCTTTGGAATGGCGTCGCACCGCCGTCCAGACACATTCACGTGTTTGGCGCTCCAGGTCGGATGCGCCTGCACGCACACGAGCGGCACAAGATCTCCAAGCAGTCTGTGCCTGTGCGCTTCATGAGCGTGGTGGACTACTCACTGTCCACCTACTGGGTCTACATTGTCAGCCAACGCCGCATTGTCGACACGTGCAATGTTGTCTTCAACGAACGCTGCGCGTCGTGTCCTCCAGATGACCGCCCACCGCCCACGCACATCTGCGTCCCTCTGCTACTGGACAATGATGACGACACGCTGGCTACACTGTCTTCCCCGATCCTGGGCGGTGATGCAATTGCCAACACGCCTGCCGACTCCACAGAGACCGCGTCGACCCATGAACCGCCATTGCCTGACCTGGCTAGCCCTGACTGTCCCACGCCAATGGCCTCAGGCGCTGCGGCCAGTGTCTCTCCGCCAGCGCCCTTGGACGTCAGTCCAGCAGGTCCTGCGTCTCACACGGCAACTGCTCCGGCCACGGCAACGCCTCCGGAGTGCACCCCGACAAGCACGCAGATCATCGGCTCAGCACGCGGCTCCACCACAACCAGCAGCAAGCAGATCGAGCGGGCAGCCGCCGCAAGCGCGAAGTACAGCGGCGAAACTGTGGCGGTCACCCGATCCGGCCGCAACGTGCGCCAACCTGCGAGGCTGAACCTGCTCTCCTCTCTTGCCCACGAGGCGCCCACACACGCGGCCCACACAATGCTCCAACTACGGCGAATGGACCACGCGCTGAACCTCGCCCAGCACACCACCACTGTTCCACAAACCTTCAGGGAAGGCGAAGGTTCTCAAGTTGAAGTATGGGAGTGTACATGTCATCAAAGTCAATCCCAGCCTTCTGCGAGAAGCCACATGCGACAAAGTGGGCTTTGAAGATCTTGAGGGCCTTCAGCTTGAGAACCCAGCATGTGCTGATGGCCTGTCAACCAGACAAGCAGGCCCCTCTGGTGTGGAACTGCACTCTCGACACCTTCCTCGTCCAGATTGGCTTCACAGTGGCATCCATGGACCTGTGCCTCTACGCCTTGCACAATCACTGTGCTAGCAGTGATGGTGACCAGGGACCCTATGACCCAGAGCTTCACTGCACCTTCATCCACTCCAGCTCCAGTGGCAGACCGCTCGTCATCCTATCCGTCTACGTTGACAATCTCCTGATTGTCAGTTCGCCCGTCGACGTTGATGCCTCCGTTAGAAACTGAAGTGAACGTGCAATCTCTTTCAACTCAAGGGGGAGTGTTGGATACTCTTCATCTCTCTCTCTCTCTCTCTTTTTTTCTCTATCTTTCTTTATGTTTACCTTTCTTTTCTTTATTCCCTCTTATTTCCTCTGACTTCACACTTGTACCGTTTCAGATCTCCTCAATACATTACCTTTTTCCTTTCAGACATCTTCATGTCTCTTTAGCTTCTCAGCTTCTCGTCTTCTTCACCTCCAACAGAACTGGCCAAAGTGTACTGATGACACCAGTCTGTTTCTGGAGGGTGTGCAGATGCTGGTGTTACAGCCCTGACAATCTGTACATGCTGCCAGATAGTTAGTGAAAAAGAGTGAAAAGGAGAAAGACCAACTGTCTCCTGCTTGACTGTTACCAGCTTCAGTGTATATACTTGAGAGATGTTGGTCATCACACAGGTTGGCAGCAGTGAAGTGCTTGTTCAAGAGGCAAACAGAGCCCTGGGGGAGTGGTAGGTAGCTGTTGTGCTTGCCAGCCACTGTCTTGTTGAACTGCTTCCCTTACCATGTGTGCATGCTTGCAGTTCTTGTCAGCACAGGTGATGATGTTGTAGTTGGCAAGGCCTGGTGCCAGCTCAGCCACCAACTGGTGTGCTGCCTCTGCTCCAGACTACACTGAAACTCACCTTAAACTTGTGGTCATTTGAAATGAGACGTCCAGTCATTTTGAAAAGTGATTTTGTTTGTGAGTATAAGCTCATAAAAATAGTTTTGATAACACAAAAATGGTTTTAATTTAAGAATAGCAAGACAAAATTGGGAGCATCTTGAGAAATGGCAGACTGATAAAATCACTTTTAACTCCATAAATTCCAAGTTTTTATCAAATCATTTTCATCTCAAATCCCTCAATATGACTTATAAGCAGTGGTCTAGCATGTCAAAATCACACATGCAGATCCATATCTTCAAAACTGCCCTATAAATCAAAAATGTCAAATCTCACACAATTTTAGCACAAATATTCCACAGTCATTTGTGACCTCTCATTTCAAATGACCACAAGTTCTTAAGTTTCCACAAGTTTACTCACCTGGGTCCCTGTCCCACCTGTGCCATGACCAACAACTCAATGTCACACCATGAGAGAGAGGGTCAAGGCAAATAAGAAGGAGCTTCTGACTCTGGTAGAACATGAGCACACCTGCTATCACCAAAACCAACTGGAGGCTTTGGTGGATCCTCAAAACTGCATGTCAATCATAATGGACAGTTCAACTGATGTCATGCTTCCCTTCCACATCCCAACCCCATGCCTATTGCAAATGGCTGTTACCAAATGGTGTCTTTCAAACATTCAGATCTCCTCCCTGTTGGCCATATGCACAAGGATCTAGACCATCTGTTTTCTACCTTACTTGTCAGGATGCATCCTGAACCTTGTCTTCCTCAATGATTATGTGTCCACTGATTCCAGTGGGAAGGCCCTGTCAATATCCTTTGGGATAATCCCAGCCACTCAACCTCCTACACCATCTCCTGCCCACCTTTACTCTATTATTCTCCACAACACTTTCCTTCCACTCCACAACCTGTAATACTGTACTGAACTGCAACAGTCCTTGATTGACCTCATCCAGCAATTCAAGGAACCTCTCTTGATCTTTTGGCTCACCCCTTTGTATGGGTATGCAACTCCCTGCTGAGGAACCCTGCCAATTGCCCATGACAGTTGCAGTGTACTGGATTGTACTATGCACCCTGAACTTCACCAGTGACTGGTGCATGCATGACAACAGTGGGATGAACATCCATGCAACACTGACTCAAACACCATATTGATGTCACACAATATCCAACATATTCCATCATATAGGTGATGTTGAGGCAGTGAGCCACCAATGGGGCAGAGGAGGAAACAGCATGGCATGGCATAGCACAGCACAGCATGATGGCATGGCACAGCACAGCGCTGGGCTACATTTCTTCTATTTTTTTGTCGACCCTGTGGGAAAGAAGTAAACTTTTTCTTTTTCTTTCTCGGTCCAGTCCAGCAGAAACCAGCATGGAGCAGCAGCAAGAGGGCGAGAAGGAGAGCGGGGTGGAGGTCGTTAAGCGGAAACAGCCTACCTCGTCCGAAAACCAAAACGATTCTGTGGCAGGAGCTGAAGGTAGCCACAGCAAAAGACCCAAGCACGTAGATGATGAGCAAGACGAGAGTCGCAGGGGAGCACACGCAACGGGGGCCGTGGTGAGACGCTGTCCCTACCTCGACACGGTGAACCGTGCCCTGCTGGACTTCGATTTCGAAAAAGTGTGTAGTGTGTCATCGACCAACGTAAACGTCTACGCGTGCCTCACGTGTGGCAAGTACTTCCAAGGCACGCCTTCTCCCTTCTCCACTTGTCGTTAATCTTATTCCATCCTCACTTTTCCCTTCTTATGCTGCCGTTGATGCTGGTGGTTTACGTCTGTGGGGACCCCGCAGGAAGGGGCCGAGGATCGCACGCCTACTACCACAGCTTGCAAGCGGACCACCACGTGTTCATTAATCTCCTCAACGAAAAGGTACCTTTTTGTCCACTACATGCCCCCAGCCTACTTCTGGGCCGTGTAGTAGTAGGCGCCCGTATCGGCCGGCTGCTCAGTGCGCGCTACGGATGATTAACCGTGGCCGGCCAGGTTTACTGCCTGCCCGATGGCTACGAGGTGCAGGATCCCTCGCTGGACGACATCAAGGTAATCGCCCTGGCCCAACATGCTGGCACCTTTGCCGCGTCCGATCCGATGGATCTCGCAATGGGCGACGACGCTAACAACTCGTTGGGTTTTGTGGGTATTCACTCCCAACGATTTGTGTGCAGTTCGTGCTGCATCCTCGCTACACGCGCGAACTTGTGACGAAGCTGGACAGCATCGCCCTCCCGTCCCATGCGCTGGATGGTTCGGTCTACTATCCGGGTGTGGTGGGCCTCAACAACATCAAGAACAACGACTACATCAACGCCGTCGTTCATTCCCTCGCTCATGTTCGCCCTCTTCGTGATTTTTTCCTCCTCGAGGAGAACTACCGCGATGTACGCACCTCTCCACCCCCCCCCCCGGAGGCCTCCGTGAGACGGTTGTCGAGCCTCCCAGAGTGTCGCTGCAACGTTGTGGGTAACGACAACTCACGGCGCGGTGGTGTACCGTCGGTTTTGTGGCAGTGCAAGTCTCATCTGGTTCACACGTTCGGAGA
>NW_004457704.1:0-20940 GCF_000313135.1 Acanthamoeba castellanii str. Neff | reverse complement strand
GGCGCACGGCACACGGCACACGGCACACGGCACACGGCACACGGCACACGGCACACGGCACACGGCACACGGCATGCGTTGATTACCGATTGGGAGTCATCGAGAGACTGCTCGTCGATGTAGACCGATGCGGTGTCTTCAGCGGGAGCGGCCGTGTTGCTGATCCTGAGCGGGGCGTACGGAATTGTTGGTCGTCGTGGCACGCGCCCCTCCTCGTCAGTGCCCAGGGCCGAGGCTGCCGTGGGCTCGGTGGAGGTGGGTCGCGACCGCGCCCCTGGTCGGTCGTCGACCTTCAACGAGTCGGTTTCCATGTACGGCGAGCTGTAGTTGCTCAGCCTTTGGTTGGAGCCTGCATTGTGCGACAAAGAAATGAGTGCACACGCACGCACGCGCGCGCACACACACACACACACACACACACACACACACACACACACACACACACACACACACACACACGACAGGCACCTGAGCGCTTACCTTCTTCGGGGAAGGAAAAGAGAAGGTCCGTCGGCGTGAAGTTGATCATGTAGGCCGTCAAAAAGAGAATCTCGCTGGTGTGCGATACCAGCGCTTGCAGGCTCGCCTCGCCCTCCGTGCGCATCAACACCGGGCCTAGGGCCAACTCAAGTTTAGGCCATGCTGACGTCGTACACACATGTACGTGCGTGCGAGGAACGGAAGCCGTACCGAAAAAGGTGGCGAGGCTTTCGGCGACGAGCTGGTTCTTGCTGGCGTGCGCGGCTACCTGTCGCAAGAAGGGGAGCAGGCGCTTCAAAAACGCCACGTTGGGTGCTGGCAACGCGTGCAGCAGTTGCCGCAGAGCCGACTCGTTCACCTGCAGTCCCGCCTCGCCTGCGCCAAAACACAATTAGCATTTTTAGTTTTTAGTATTATTATTATAAAAACGAAAAAAAGTAAAATAAATATTCAAATACAGTGATCAGAGCCGTGTGTGCGTGCGTGGCGTTGCTGCGGCAAAGCGTACCTTTTGAGACCGTTTCGATGAGATGAGAGTAGAGATAGTAGGGAAAGACCGGCTCCTCCAGATCTCGCAAATACTTCAAAATGAGACCTGCCAAAGAAAGGAGGGAGGGAGATCAGGACCATCTCGAGCAACCCGGGAGTGGCCACGTGTGCTGGAACGAGGGCCGGTGTGGGAGAGGGAAAGCGCGTACTGGATACGGTGTGGGGATTCTTGATCTTGGCCCACTCGATGTCTTGCTTGGCCTCGATCCGCTTGATGAGCTCCTTCACCTCCTTCTTAGGACCCGCTTCCTGGAACAGACCCGTCGTCTCCAACGCTGCACCACAACACACCACATGACACACACGATACACACGACACACGCACACAGCACAGCACGACACACACGGCGTGCAAGCGTTGGTGATGTGCAGCGCCGGGAGGAGAGTGAAAGTAGTAGCAGGAGAGTAGTGGTGCATGGTACCTCGTTCCTCGATGTAGGCCAGGGCGTGCTCGAAGAAGGGCGGCACGGCGTGCTTGGTGCCCTTCTTGTCGTAGAGGCCCTCCTTCAGCTGCCCGCCGAACACCTTGCCGCCCCGGATGCCCGAGGCCCGCTTGTCCTTCGCGGCAGCCTCCTTGAACTCCTTCTCCCTCTCCTTTGCTGCATCTTTCTCTTTGTCCTTGGCCTCCTTCTCCTTCTCCTTTTCCTTTTCTTTGTCCTTCTCGGCGGCCTTGTCCTTGTCGCCCCCCTTGGTGTCCTTGTCCCGCTCTTTCTCCTTCTTCTCGCGCTCCTTCTTCTCCTTCTTCTTGTTCTCCTTCTCTGACTTGTCCTTCATGTCACCACGCTTCCTCATGAGGAGCTGCCCGCCCACTCTGCTGCCTCCCCCGCCCGACGACGCGTCGTCGTGCTGCATCTTCATAGCATTTTCGAATTTGGCGTTCAAGATGTCTTTGAAGTCTTTCGGTTTGTCGCTGCTGCTCGCGCCATCCTTCTCCTTCTCTTTATCCTTCTTCTTGTCCTTTTTGTCTCGCTCCATGTCTCGATCGAGCTCCACTCGCCCTTCTCTCTATCTGGAGAGTATCGACGTCGGCCCCCAACCCCCCGCGAGCTGCACCCCTCCCCGCGGGCAATGAGGCTTGATCAAAAAACCAAGGCTTGGTTGCCGCCGGCTCGAGGCAGTTCGCAACCTCAAAGATGCGAACGGAGGACGAATGGAGCACTTCGTATCAATGTTGCTTCTGCTCTGAATTTCCGGTTATTATTTTTGCTTTATTTATGCATTTATTGTTTCCACGTCAGCACCACTCTCTTTGTCGGCGGCCGGGTTGAGACTGGCGTAGCGCTGGAGCTGCGAGGCGGTGCCCTCGAGCCCTCCGGTGTGCACGTAGAGCAGGTCGTAGGGCGCAAGGGCCTCCCAGTGGTGGAACAGGGTCTGCCAGGTGCGCGGGGCGTAGATCAGGTCAAACTCGAACGGGTTCTGCTTGTGTTGGTTGTGTCAGTCTCCATTGCGAACGCCGAGAATGCTCGCGTGGTCAGGCAAAGTACCTCAGCGCAAGCCGCGGCCTGTTGCAGCTCTTTCCAGGTCTGGAGCATCGTTGAGCTCGGGCGAGCGAAGCTGTATCGTCCTGTGTTACACCATGACAGGTGCATGATGATGATGATGAGCGCACTTTGGACTCGATCGAGCGTCGGGCTTGCACGTGCGTACCTGGTGGAGGCTCGAGGATGCGCGGCATTCGGTCGTGGGCCGCGCCGCTGAGTCCCTCCATTTGGGAGCGTAGGTAGTCGCTGCGCCCGAGGCACGGCACACACGCAATGTCCACGTCCCTGCTCAGGTGCTGCGCCAGGTAGTACCCCGTCGTCCCTGTACGCACACGACACACACGACACACGACACATGCAATCGTGAGAGAGTCAATGGACCGGTGAGTGTCCAGCGCTGATCCGGCATGTACCAGTCCCTGATGGGAGAACGACGAGCAAGGGCTTGGCGCTCTCGGCGCTCGATGACCCCATCCGCTCCTGTGCGTAGGTGTTGATGTCCAGCGCCACCTCGCGTATACCCTCCTGTGCCCGAGCCCTTCATGTGTCAGCCAAGGCCATGAAGAGGAAGAAGAGAGTACGGGAAGAGGTCCGGACTTCGGCTTGTGGGCAGGCTGCGCCTTGTGGGACGAAGATGGCGCCCTTCTCGGCGCCGAGGGTAGCTCGTCGGCGCTCTGGTAGGAGAAGAAAGATGAGTGTCTCGCCTCTGCTGGTGGATGGGAGGGTACCTTGCGCAGCGTGGGGCTGCTCCTCATTCGATGCAAAGAGACGATCGTATTCGGCGGTGGAGAGGGACACGACTTGCATCCCCAGCTCGAGCGCATGCTTGAGGTTGCCACTGGCGGGCTCCGGCGAAGAGGGGAGCGATTTAGTGTAGTACACGAATCCCATTCGCTTCATTCGGGCCAGTTGCGCCAGGGCCAACATCGCATTCGATTGATAGCCTCCATGCGAGACCAGAAATGAACCGACGGGGTAATCGTCTCGCTGAATCCAATGCTGCAGTTTCCATTTCTTGTTGCCGGCGAAGAGGGGAATGCTGCTGGACGAAGCGTACCACGGCTCTTCAAGCCGAACAGTCACCTTGCGATCGCGCAACTTGAGGCAGCAATAGTTTGCCCTTCGTCGCATGATTTCGGCAAGTGCGCAACTGCCGCTCGAGCCTTGAAACAAAGCGGATATTTAACACCATCGCCACATCAATCATATCCCATCGGCGCATGCCCGCGGGCAGAAAACCACTACAAAAATGGACCTGTATTTGTAATGGATGAGCTGAAAAGGGCACGAATTTAGGCACCACGGTTCTTGGCGAGCCTCTCCTCCGAAACGGTGGCCCACTCCTTGTTCTTGACGGACTCGGGGAGCTTGCGGACTAAATGATGGCCGGGGGGGGGGGATTAGAAGGTAGCGGCCTACATTTCCATCTAAGAATAACCGCGTACCATTGTCCCTGCGAGTCAAGGCGAAGAGGCCCCAGGAAACAAAGATACCGCCGAGAACGCCCATCAGGACGGAGCTCTGACGGACCTCCTGAGCGGGGTCAATGCTGCCCCACGGGGCCTGGAAGCCGGGGCGGGTGGCCCTGTGGTCGAGGGGGAGGGCGAAACGGTTCTTGGTCACTCTAGCGGCAGCACGCGAAGCCATCTTTCTTCTTTGTCTTGAGATTGATTTACTCGGCACAGACAACAGCAGTAATTCGGAGCACAAAAAAACGCGTGTCGTCATTTATTATGAAATGCGAAGCCCCTCCGCACGAAATCTAACTTCAAGAAACACATTTTCTTCACTATTTTCTTTCCCACTTGTCCTTGGTTAATCGAATTTGATAGATCGACAAGATGAACAACACCCGGCGTCTGTTTCCGTCGCTGGTGCGATCTGAGGCCACCCTCTTTTCGTCCGCGATGAACGTGCGTGCTGAAGCGATTTCCGCCGGTGCCCTCCCCTGCTCGAGCTCGGCCGCTATCGTCAGCACCCGCCCCTCAATTTTCGCCGCATCCCAGCTGCCGATTTTCGCCCCCGGTTCGGAGACTGAAGTGATGGCCAACAAGCGTAACCGCAAGGCCAAGAAGAAGCACAGGAAGAGGCAGGAAGGCAAGGAAGTTTCGCTCCGAAGGGCCTAAATGAATTCTGTGGCTGCCGCCACTTTTGCTGTTCTCCCATCTTTACCGCGCTCTTTCTTGCTCTCGGCCGAGGTGGCGTTGGTGGTTGGTCGCTCGGTCACTAGTTCCGCATTCTCGGCAAGCGTGGGGTGCGTGGCTGGCAGTGCCGGGGCGGGTGGTCAGGTGCAAATCGTTACATTACAGGCGACGACGTGGCCCGCTGAGCAAAACTGTGGTGCGGTGATACATCCGATCTTCTTCTTCTTCTTGTCCATCATCGGCGCTATCTCCTGGCCTGGCCTAGTGGATTCGGCTGCTCATCGTCCGGCCGAGGCTTGGCGAGGCCCGCGGGACGACCGGGCTAGCCAGGGAGGCCCGCACCGAGGGCATGTCTGCTGAGGCCGACCCTCCGCCGGCGACCTTTTCCGACGACTCCTTCTTGACGGCGAGCAGGCGCTGCTTTTGGTAGAAGCGGATGATGGTCTTGATCTCCTTGGCCCATTCGGCCTTCATCGCCGGGTTGGGGAAGACGAAGACCGCGCTCTTGGTCTCGCCGTCGCTCTCCGCCTGCACCTCGAACGAATTGTGCACCTCTGCCACAGCCACGCGTTGGTTTGTGTGTGTTGTGTGTCGTGTCGTGTCGTGTGTGTTGTGTGCAGTGTGCGGGGGGGCGCGTGTTTACCTTCGGTGTCGGAGATCTCGATAAACTTGGCCACCTGCAGGAAGAGGAGCAGGGGATCGTAGTATCCCGTGCCCTTCTTCTTGGTTTTGACGCAAAGGAAGAGGTCGTTGAACAGCACGCAGTATCGCTCCTGTCGTGATGGGCGCACCGTGTCAGCCGTTACCACCAATAAATAAATAAAAAGTAATAATAGTAGTACAGCTTTGAGATCGGCACCTTGGTCTTGGACTTGGGCACTCGCACTTCGAACGTGCTCTCGAGCAGTAGTCGCCGCGTCGGCTGCACCAACCCCAGGAACTGTATCGGAGGTAAAAAGAAAAGAAAAGAAGAAAAGAAACACGCGTGCGACACACGACTGTGAGCAGACGACTGGTCACGCGAAGAAGAACAGGAGAAATGGTAGGCACCTCGCCGCCGTCGATGTTGCTCTGGATGGCCATGATCTTTTGGCTGTTCTCGGCCTGTCGCTTGCCCTCATTCACGTACTCCACGATCTTCTCCATCTGCGACAGGGCCTCGCGCAGGCTTTCGTAGTCGGCGTGCTCGGCTGCCGTGTTTTGATAAATCGCCTAACGCCGCGCGCGAGGCATGCGTTAGCTCACACACCAGCGCACACAGACGACTGCAGAGGCCGATCGAGAACCTTCAACAGCAACGGATACTTGCAGAGTCTTTGGATGGGTTTGATGAGATAGCTCTGTAGCGTGAGCCCGCGACAGCGCGGATCGGCCATGCATTCCTATATACACCGCAGCCCCACATCGTTCATTAATGACTATCAATACATCATCGAGACAATAGCAACAACATGTTGTTGTGGGTGTGCGTACGTCGAGGAAGGAGGCGTAGGCCGGGTTCTTGGCTTTGCATTTCGTGTGCGTGCTGTCCGAGTGCGGTTGGTTGGCGCAGTACACAGTGTACATCTTGAAGTAGTGCATCTGTGCAACATCGCCAAATGTGAGCGCCGACACATTCACAAAAGCAACAATGCGAAGATCACCGCATGCAAGGAATTGGGGGTTGGGGGCGGAAGTACGAGGCCGAGGAAGGTTTGGCCGGTGCGGTCACCGTTGGGGTCATCCTTGAGCCCCTTCATGATCTCTTGGTTCACGCCCACGAGCATCTCCAGGTTGGAGAACAGCGATCCCAATTCCTGCAAAAGAAAGAAAAGAAAGAAAATTTAAAACAAAAAAACAACGAATAATGAATAAATAACGAATAATTTTTAATGAACATTTAAATTAAAAATAAAAATAAAAATCACTGGCATTCACGCAATTTTGTGGGGGATATGAAATACCTGCTTGTCGAGCACATTGCGCGAGAGCAGAGGCTTGAGGAAGACCTCGTTGACCAGCTCGAGATCGTTGATGTAGTCCTGCTCGGTCTGACTCAGCTCCCGCACCGCCTCCTGCCTGAGCCGATCCTTCTTCCCCTCCTCCCCTCCGCCATCACCGCCAGCGGCGGCCGGACTCGTCGTGGGCGCAGCGCCGGCAGCCGCCGGCACCGGGCGCCGGTGGATGCTGCTGCCTGACTTGGACTGAAAGGCCGGAATGGACGACGCCGACGACGACAGGATCGATGAACCCTGGCGACCGAGCGGCGGCGTGGGCCTGCCGGACGTCGGTGTGCCTGAGCCCTGGCCCGCCGGCGTGTGATTGTAGACGGAGCTGTACTTCTTGGCGCTGTCGGCAGTAGACTGTTGTTGGGCGGCGGGGGTGTAGGTCGAGCTGCTGATCCCTCGTCGGCTGTTGGAGTTGGTGGAGGTCTGGGACGGGCTGGGCGTCGGGACCACGCTGGCCGGGCGTGGAGGCACCACATGGCGGGTCTGCTGCTGCTGCGCCTCGGCGCCGACGCCGGGTCTGGGCAGCTGGGGAGAGGAGTAGGTCGTCGCGGCGGCGGACGGCGACGATTGCGGGGCGCCGAACGCCGGGCTGCGCGAGGGAAAGGTTGTGGGGAGGGATCGACTGAGCATCGAGTTTGACGACGTCGGCGCCGGGCCGGGCGCAGCAAGTGTTGGGCCGGGCGTCCGCTTGAGCGACACGCCGAAGGGTGATGTCGTGGTAGTGGCGGCAGCTCCGGTTGTTGTGGCTTGTGCCGGCGGTCCGGCTCTGGCTACTCCCTGTGCCGGGGCAGGGCCGCTGCCGCCGCGGGGTGCGTGGGTGGACGGCGGAGGCCTGAACGGCCGGCCAGCGCCGGCACCGTTGGGCACTGGCAGAGGTCGTGCGTTCGGGGCTGCGCGATAACAGAAGAAAAGGAAGAACGCGTACGTTGTCAAAAAACCAAAACAACTTGTTTGAAGAGGCAAACACCTAGTAATCGAGAGGACACGAGTAGAAAATAGCGTTCAAAATATATGTTTTTTAAAAAGAAATAAAAATTGGTAAATAACCGTGCAGAAAAATATGAAATCCAATAAATCAACCTAATCAATAGAAAGCCAACATCAACGAGGAGAAAAGATGCGACTCCTACCTCCAGATGCCGCCGCGACGTTTTCCGAGGCGCGCCCTACTGGGTTGGGGCCGCGAGTTGACACTCCTCGCCTGCATCGGTCTAATGTCAGCATTCCGCAGTATATTTAAAAAATATAGAAAATCACCTTGTAGGGGTAGGCAAGGGTCTGCTCTGGGGTACCACCCCCTGCTCCGCAAATGGTCGCGGGGGGCCTTGGCTCGGTGGTGTCGCCATCATCTTTACAATGTGTATCTTTTAGTTTTTGGGGAGGTAACACCGGACGCAATTTGGGAGGCTCAGGCTTTGATAGGTGATTGGATGGCATTCTCCCGGAAAAGTCATTTTCTTACAATTTCCGTGTCCGCGCCGCACGCGCTTTCTTTGAATCGTGGTAAAAAACCGACAGCTTGGTATGTTACATATCAGCACCGCAACAAGATAACACTGCCTTTGCTTCTCACCATCTTCATACTTGTATATATGAACACCCCGCAGAAGAAAAAAAAAAGAGAGAATAGTTGACAACACTCGGGTAGGAAAAAGAAACAACCACTCAGAGGTCCAAACAGACTGGACGTGACAGGATCCAGTCCCAAAAGCGCCGTGTGAAAAAGGTCAGTGGAAGAAAAATTTTGATCCAAAATTCAATTCTTGGAAAACACAGTCTCTGGCCTCAAAAAGCGCAAGTAACGGCAGAAAAACTTGAAGCCAACGAGCAACATGGAGTGCGTCATTCCAGGACGTAGTGTGAAGATTTTTGCCAAGATCATACATTGCTTGTCGAAGGTGGGTGATGAGCTATTTCTGGAGCCTGCTGCCGACAAGGTACCATTGACTCAGCGTGCTAGAATTACACAGCCTTGCACGAGCTCATCTGTTGCCGTATGAATGCAGTTGGTGTTCCGCACGTTGAATCAAGCGCGTTCGGCATTCGTGGCAATCAATTTCAGCCCCAACTTCTTCGAGTCCTACACCCTCACGTCGGAAATCTTCCCCAAATGCAAAGTGCTCCTCAAGGTCCGTAATCCACAACGCGATCTCGTGCTGCCATCTTCTCTCCATCTTTTGCTCAACATCATATGATTATTATTCTTCTACGTTCCGTGTAGCCGTGCTTGGCGGTCTTCAGGTCCATCACCACGGTGCAGAAGTGCACGATTCGTTTGGACGAGGCCGAGTCGCGAGTCGTCATCGAGCTTCTGTGCAACTTGGGTGCGAAGCTTTCCTCCTCACGCGCCTCCTCTTCTACATGCAGCTCATCGGTCTCTCCCCTCTCCTGGAATGCTCCAGGCATCAAGAAGACCTACCGGCTCACATTCGAAGAGTGCGAGGCACTCCAGGCCGTCTACTCGAAAGACAACTGTCCCAACAAGATCACGTCGCGCCCTCGGTACGCCCTACCCAGGGAGAGCAGCAGAGACAGATCTGTCCCTCTTTGTAGCACAAACGCAAGCATTTGCTAATGCTTTTTGATTTTCTTCTTCTTCACACAGGCTCCTCATCGACGTCGTACAGAACTTTCACAGCGGTTTGGACGAGATATCCTTCCAGATCACCGAGAAGATGTTCAAGGTGAAGAGCTTCATCGACGAAGACAAACGAAGTACGCGCGCGCGCACCGCCTCGCCCAGCAGCTCGCACGCTGGACCGCGTCTCTCAAAAGCCAACTCTCGCTCTCTCTCTCTCTCTCTCTACAGGCCAGCCAAGCAAGATCCTACACACGGAGCTGACCATCGATCCGCGCGACTTTGAGGAGTACTCGGTGGGCACCGAGCCCGGAGAAATCACCTTCTGCCTGAAGGAGTTCAAGGCCCTCCTCGGCTTCTGCGAGGTGGCCGGCCAGCCCATCCACATCTGGTTCGAGCAGGGCGGCAGGTACGCCGAACCTCATGACCGATGCAACTGCACACACGCGTACTAACGCGGTTTCGGTCATTCAGGCCGATCCTGTTCTCGGTGAACTTCTTCAATGCGTTTGACGTGGACTTTGTGATGGCGACCCTCCTCGACGGACAGGGCTCCTCGTCGCAGTCCGACTCCTCGCAGAGCTCCTCCCAGAGCAGCAGTTCCTGTACGTCCTGTGGCCCTCTTGCACTTGATTTGGCCTTGTCGTTCAACTAACGTATGTACTCTCTCCCCGATGCAGCCCAGCAAAGCAAGCAATCGGTACCGGCACTGCTCCACCTTTTCGTTTCACTTCGCTTCGCTTTGCCGCTGACGCGCGGTGTTTATCTCTCTGGCGCAGTATTCGGGGACGCCCTCGGCCACGCCGGCCTCGTCGGCCTCGGTGCCGGCCTCACCCTATTCCTCGCGTGCGCCCACATCGCCCTTCGCCACGCCCACCACCGTCTCTTCCTACCCCGACCGCGACGTACCTCCACCCGCGGTTCCCTCTTCTCTCCCTTGGCTCAGCCTCCACTCACTCCAATTTATTGTGTTGACACACACGCAACACACAACGCGCGTCACCAGGGGGTCAGTGGTATGACGTCGGTTACGTCGTCGATGGTGGAGGAAATTGGGACAGACAAGAGGCGCCGCGGCGAGATGGACAAGGAGGACAGCCTGTCGGCGTCGGCCTCGCCGACTGCCTCGGCCTCGCACCCGCCGCCCTTCCTCGCCGCCGGCATGGTCACCCAGCCGCGCATGGACATCGAAGGCGAGGGCGACGACGAAGATGAAGACGACGAGGAGGACGAGTTCGTAGAAGGCACGCCCCCGTCGTCGCCCCAGCTCACCAAGAGGGCCAGACGAGGCTGAAGCGCCTTTCGGCCCGCGCGAGAAACAAAAGAGGGGAAGGTAAGGCGGCATCGCACTCTCATAATGTACAAAGTTGTAGCGATGACCAGCACAGGCATCGTCGTCGTCATCACCAACAACGAGATGAAGCCGAGCACACTTGCTATTTTGCGGGTTGGACGCAAGCGTGGAGTTTAATGTTGAGGAAGAGCCGCGGAGAGAGCTAGGAGAGGGGCTGGACGTAGCTGGCCGGGAAGTAGCCCTTGCGACCGTGTACCTCGCCCTCCCACCACTCCCCGGCCTTGCTCTTGATCGTCACCACATCACCTGCGCCATCACACCCGCCACCCCCGTAAGGCGGTGAGCTTGAGCTTCTGACAGAAGAGAAGAGAGAAGAGAAGAGAAGGGCACCTTGTCGCAGGGACAGTTCGGTCGGTCGCTCTGGATGGAAGTCGTACAGGGCGCGACACCGTTCGCCCGCGCCGCCACCACCACCACTGCCAGGCCCTGGCGCAGCAGCAGCTGGCAAAGCTCGCTCTGGAGCGCCTCCGCCTGGCGGCGCTGCTCCCCCGCGACCGGGGTGCGGCATCTGAGAGCGGGGTGAGCGATTAGAGCGCGTGAGCCAAACAGTGCGTCAGAAGAATTAGGGTTGACGCGTACGGGTCTCGCTGGGCCGCCTCGCCCGGCACCGCCGCTGCTAGCCTGGCCTGCATGCGTCGGTCCGCTTGGTCCAGTCGCCGCCGGCGCTCCAGGTCCAAACCTGCACAGCATGGGGTGAGCCAAGCGCACACTGTTGAGGTGGTCAAACTGGTGTGACGTGCCTCGGGGCGGCCGAGTCGCGTCGCACCACCGCGCCGCCGCCGGCACCGGCAATGGCGGCACCATATCCGATTTCTGCGCACAGATTTGTGTGGTCAGCCACGGGGTTGAACGGGCGGGTCGAGAAATCGAACGCGTACGACGAGGCTGTGGCGCGGCGTTCGGTGCGGCGGGGCCTGTGATGGCCGGTACTGCTGCGGCCGGCGGCAGGGCGGCGTACTGCTACCGCGCACGAAGGAATGAATGCCCAACGCCCGGTCAGTTGGTGCCCTTGTCACGCATCAAGTGGGCCGAAGGGTGTACGGTGGCGGCGGGCTGGTCGGTGTAGGTGAGGGTCATGGGCGGCAGGCGAGGCCGGTCGGGGGCTCGCGCGGTGAGTGTGGTGAGATCCCGGGTGAGGCTGTCGTAGAGCTCGGCGCACCGCCGGAAATAGATCGCCTGCGCGGCGGCATAGGCCTGCAGCTGCGCCACGTGCTCGTTTTCGTCGTCCTGACTGCATACGCCACCAAGCCCACCAGACATGAAATCCAGTAAATATCTCTTTATAAAGTATTGAAATTAAATACTAAATTATTTATTAAATTATTTGTATGTATGTAGAATAGAGAAATATTCAAGAGTGGCGAACCTGTGCACGAGTCGGTTGAAGTAGGCGGTACGTGACTCATCGAACTTTTGCCTGGCCCTGTTTGCTTTCTCTGCGTCGACACCGATGGTGAGCACTGGCGGGAGTCGAAGAGGGACCGGTGATAGAAACGCATGCGAGGGGGAGGGGGGTAGCGCCACCTTCCGTCTCTCGGGTCTTCTTCGCCTCGTGGTTTCGTCGGGCCGCGTCGTAGTCCAACCGATTGGCGTCGTACCTGGACGCGAAGGAACGCACCAACGCGATGCGGAAGTGCTGGTAAGTTCCCATGTTTCGGCCGAAACCAAGGAATGAGCGGCGAACATGTACCGTTTCTTTAGGTTGAGGAGCTCCCTGAGCTGGCCCTCGTTGTAGCCCTTCAGCGGATCGATCGTGGAGTTCATCAGCCGGTTGTCCTGCATTGATCCGATGGAAACGACCACGACGTGAGATTTCTCGCACCACACAACACAACACACACAGCACACAGTACCAACTCTGAGTGCTCAGCGCCGACCTTCTTCATGGTCTCGCCCAGCTTGGTCACCGCAATGCCAAAGAGGGACTGGGGCAATGCCGCGCACCGCAACGAAGCTGTCAGAAGGAATTGGTTCTACGTTGACGACGTGGAGAGAGAGAGAGAGAAAGAGAGATGTCGTGTACCGTGTACTGGTCGGCCTGCTGCATGGACTGGCCGATGGTGAGCAGGGTCTCGCCCTGCTTCTCCTCCTTCTGCGTGAGAAGCGAAGCCAACGTGCGCGAGTTGAGGTACGTCGTCGACTCTGGCGTCAGCGTCTTCAACAGCTGCTCCGTGGCATCCCTGCGGCATGCGGCACATGGCCGTGTGAGTGCATGGCATGGTACATGACGAGCGATCAACAACGAAAGGGGCCGAAGGAATCTGCCGAGTAGTCGTAGCGCAGGTACCTGGTGGCATCGGCCAACTTTTCGTGCCGCACGAACACCTCGTCTTCGTCGGCCGTGCGCGAGTAGATGCCCACGCTCTCCCCGATCTTTTGTCCCAATCTGTCCAAGAGTTCCATCTTCTTCCCTTCAGCCACGCCTTTGTCTTTTTCCACTTTCTCTTCTTTCCTTTCTGAAGGAAATAAAAAGAAAACTAAAAGAAATGGTTCCTTCCCACGTCGCAGCTTCGAGAAAACGGATGGATAGAAGAGAAGTAGCAAGAGCGCAAGATGGGATTGATAAGGTTGGCCTCGTACCGAACGAGGTAGAGCCCTCCTGGTGGCTCTCTAAACATAACCAGGAGGCGAAAAGGCGCCACTTAATGAAAGATAATTTGATACATTTGCCATCAGAATCACTCCCCCTAGACGTTCCTTTTGCTTCTTCAATCCCTCGTCCGTCGCTAGTAGACTCCGTAAAGCTGCGCTTCAGTACGCCCCTTCCCCCCCTCCCTAAGCCTCAAGCATCAAGACCCTACGTGGCCCCAGTCCGTGGAAGACGGGACCGCTTCAGACGACCGGGACCGGCCCAGGTCCTCCCGGCGACGTTGTACCTAGTACGCGTCGGAACGGGCATGTAGCATTGGACAAGAAAGACAGTAATTGGGAGTTGCAGTACACAGGAGTGGCTACATATAAAGGTGAAGGTGGTGGGCCAGTTGTTCTCTCACTTGCAACTTCCACACACCACCCCTACCTGTACACACCGCCTACCAACATGAGCCTATCCAGGAAACGTGGCTGAACGGACAAGGGCAAGGAGCTCGCCGATGACGGGGCTGATACAAATGAGGACCAGGAGGAAGGAGAGATTGAGGAAGGCCCTCAGACCAAGCGCAACAGGGGAGAATTCGTAGGCCTGGCTCTCCACGCCATTGACAAGTACAGAACCATCTACTTCAAAGGCGTGGACATCAACCAGGTGAATGATGTCCTGGATGACCTCAAGGGAATTGACACCCACTACGAGGTCAGTCAAGTGATGCACAACAGGTTCACCAAGACCATGTCTGTGGTCCTCATGGCTACAGACACAGACAGGGTGACCAAGGCTCACCAGCTTGTGGAGCAGTGCTACAGCGGACCTGGCAAGTTCAGCCCAGAGCATGCTTTTGATGAGAAGGAGGTTGACCAAGCAGCCATGGCCATTCACACAGTCAAGCAGGAAGGCAATCACATCATCTCCAACAAAGACTTTGTCAAGGCAGTCAAGGAGCTGGTGGGGATGGACATGCCAGACAATTTCAAGATGGCACACATCTCCAAGGCAGCCACCCCCACCTGGATCATCAAGTGCCACAAGAAGGAAGTCCTGTCCACCCTCATCAACAAAGGAGGAGCTACCATCAACTTCAACAACTACTTCTTCCAGCCATGGCACAACTTCAGCCTCAAGCCCATCATCATCAACATCAAGCCAGTGCCACCACAGGTGAAGCCAAGCAAGCTGAGGGCGCTGGTCCACAAGCTCTGCAGAGTCCATCTGGTAGACACTGAGTTCATTTGTTGTGACAACACCTACCAGAGCTTTGTCAAGGGCACAGTTGCCATGGAGCAGGACCTAGTGACCATGCTGGAGCATATGAATGTGGAGCTCTTCATTGGCTGCCTGAGTGTCCAGTTCAGGAGGCAGATGTCACAAGAGGAGTTCAAAAAGGTAGCCACACCCCCTGGACTCAGCTACTACCATGAGGTTGCAACCCCTGATCGCCCATCTCTCCTTAGACCAGAGAGAAATGTGACAAGTCTCAGGCCAATGCTGCCAACTTCCAGGCCAACAAGGCTGCCCAGGATGCGGCCAGAAAGATTGAGCAGGCCAAGCAAGCAAGAGCCATCAAGCAGCAGGAGGCCAGAGCTAGGGAGGCAACCACAGCCATGCAGCACAGGATCCAAGAGCACATGGCACAGGCCACATTCCACCAGCAAGACCCCTAGCTGGATGTGGGTGCTAGCATTCTTTGGAGTCCTGATGGCCGCAGTGCTGTTGAGCAGTGACTACCATGACCATGTAGCAAGACCACAGGACCTCTGGACTCGTCCCATACATAAACACTTTACTGCCCTGTTCTACTTCACTACCAAAAAGAGAACCAGCAGGAAAGCTAGCCCAGCTGGGGCATGGACTGGCAGTCTGTCCCTTCCCCATGCATGGGGCCTGCTAATCCTGTTGATTTTACTCTTGTTCTGGGTCCCAGGGGTGAAGGCTGTTGGAGAAGAAGAAGTGGCAACGCCAGGTTTGGTAGCCCTCTTACTGATTGTGTCCTTCAACATTCAGAAGAACTGGAAACAGCTGGGAGATCTGCTTGCCCATGCTAAACAGAAAGAGTGGGGACTACTCATGGTTCAGGAGGTCAGGCTTTGGGAAGAGGACAATGTGAGAACCATCTTGGGAGCAGCAGACATGGCAGGTTTCACCATTTTCTGGAACCTCAAGGTTCGTGCCAGGGCAAAAGCAGAGAGTGCCATTATGGAGGAGTCAATCCAGCACTTCCCAGAACCTGGGGATGAGCATAGATGGTTAAGGTATTGCGTGCAGTGTAAACATGGAGTTTGGGTCAAAGTGGTGGGCTTTTAGTGGCAGTTAGTAATTGTATACTACACCAAGTATAAGTTGACATGCTGGTTAAACCCAACAGTTCCCACAGCTATAGACTGCAATAAGTAACTGTGAGACAGTCTATTAAGAATATTACCATATTTAATGTGTATGGCCCATCAGGCAAGAAGAGTCACAACAACTTTGTAAACCATCACATCTGCCCCCTTGTTGATACCTTTCACAAAGTCCCCTTGTTCCTGGTCAGAGATTGGAATGTCACACCAGCGGACAGTGAAAAGTGGACCAATTATGGCCAAACAAGGGCTAATGATAGAAGGCAAGCCATTCATGAGCTCATCAGGACAAACAAAGTAGTTGACATACACCAGCGGCTCCACCCAGAGTGCAACAAGCACACCTTCTGGCAAATATCCAAACCTGCACAGGGAGATCTGTCTGGCACTGTCTGGATCACAACTACCAGGATTGACTACTTCTTGGCTAATAAACATGCTGCACATGTCACTGGAAGCACAGGCATCCTTGAGGGACCAGTTGAGTCTGACCACTTGCTGGTGACCTTGGCGCTCTGACTTGGAGGCAAGCAACAGGAGGCGGCTGGGCAGGCTAGCAAGGGGCTCCTGACCTTCCTCCTCCAACAAGAGCAATATTGGGCCGCCCTTAAAGGGAGGTTAGAAGAACAGTGCACTGAGGAGTGGACGGCCTTGCTCATTGAACAAGGCTGCACAAACTGCCCAGAAATGGCAGCAGAGCTCAACAGAGCCATCCGGAGGGCAACTGAGCAGGCCCTTCCCAAAAGTGGTAATGGAAGAGCCAAGAAGCCCGGAGACAGCAAGAAAGTTGGCCTACTTAAGGGTAAAAGAAGAGCGCTGAGTAAAGCCGCCAATTCCCTAGCAACGTCCCTACGTTGCGAGGAGGCACCTAGGATTGGGAAGAAGGCCCGCAAAGCGGTGGAGACCGCCGGCGTGTCTATTCCCGTAGACTTCAATAGGGAGCATATCAACTTGGCCTTACACACAGTAATGACTATTAAAAAGGGCCTTACAAAATCCATTGGGTCGGAATTTTATACCAGTCAGAGGCGTGAGATAGGCCGGTATGCTAACGCCCTCATCAAAGCGGGGTACAACGACACCAGGGCCTTCTGGACCAAACTCATGGGCAAAGACCGCCGGCCGCATGTCTTCCGAGAGGTCAGGCTAAATAACGGCGAGTACAGCTCCAACGCCGGGGCGATCAAAAAGATCTTTGCGGAGTGGTGGGGGAAACAATTTGCCGCAGTCCCAGACAACGTGGGACACCAGCCATGGCTGGAGTTCATCACCAAGTGAAAGAGGTGGACAACTCCATGCTCGTACAGCCCATTAGCGAGGAGGAAGTTGTGAAAATGATTGGTAGCTTCAAAGATACAACGCCTGGTACTGACAAAATAACAGCGGGCATTCTCAAAGAGCTGCCAGCCTTCTACGTGGCCCGCCTCGCCCAGATTTTCAACCACTGCCTCCGTGGTGGTGATGTACCCGAGGAATGGAAAGAAGCGGCCATCACCCTCCTGCCGAAGGAGGGTGATCAAGGCGACCCTAGCAACTATCGACCTATTGCCCTGCTCCAAGTGGAGTACAAGGTATTCACGGCAATCCTCACGCAAAGGCTGTACAAAGCTTTTGATGGGCATATACTAAGTGGCCTGCAGTGCGGCTTCCGGCCTAAAAGATCAACCCAGGACTGCATCAGGGCGTTGGTGGACTCCATTGAGGACGCCACCAGACGTAAAAAGGAGCTGCACCTTGTTTACGTCGACATGAAGAAGGCGTACGATAGCGTCTCGCACACCGCCCTCCTGCAGGTCCTCAAGGACTACGGCACTAGCCCTGTTTTCGTGGATCTCGTAGCCCGGCTATACCAGGGGTGTCGGGTTAAACTGAAAATAAACGGTTCCCTCACAGACCCTTGCCCAGTGCGGGAAAGAGCGGGAACGGGGTCGGATGCGGGATCCCAACAACCGCGATACCCTACACATGTGGCGGCTTGGTTTAAAGGAGCTAGGGATTGACCCGTGGATTAGGTTGGCTGACCCCAACTACATCCACGTGGGGTGCTATCAATACAACCCTATTTGGCCAGCGTTGTACAGTGCCGGAGTCTTTAAGTGGGAGGAGGTGCTCGGCACCAGTGCTACCGAAAGGGAAGAGTGGATTGCAAACAAGGTCGCGCCGCTCCAGCTCAAGCAAGACGATGCCGCCGAGCTGGAGCAAGTACGTGATAGAGCCCTCAACCTTCCCAGCAGAGGAGTCGTGGGCCAGGCCAGAACAGTGACCCCGTACGCCATCGGGGAAGAAGATTGGTGTCTGGTACACAAGAACGTGGCCACCAACACGCTTCGAGTCTGGACCGACGGTGGCTATGCGCGAGGGTGTACGACAGCAGGAGTATACCTGGGGGACAGGTTCAAGGACAGTGTCCTGGTCGTGAGAGGGGGGTCCTCGTTTGTAGGGGAATTGGTAGGGGTCCTCATTGCCCTCGAGAAATGTCCTGACAGTTGCAACTTGGAGATAGTCATCGACTGTACTAGTGCAATAGCCGCCATCACCGGTTTCAACGGCTGGAAGCTGGGGAAACAAATGAACACCGAGGGTAGAGGGGTCATTCAGCGTATTGTCCTACTTATTCAAGCGCGAGAGGAACAGGGGTACCAGGTTGCATTCACATACGTACCGAGTCATGTTAATGATAAAAGAGCCCGAGCGGAGGAGGAAGGGGCAGAAGCGCTGGCCAAATGGGAGGCAAAGGTAGCGGCACTGGTGAATCTACACGGCATTGACCTGGAGGTACTCATTAAGGGCAATGTAGCCGCAGACGCCCTGGCCACCCTAGGACGCACCGCGCACTCGGTAATGTACAATAGGTGTGTGCTCACGTCACTCGATCCTGTAGCATTGGTTAGTGTCGATGGCTCCTTAGTTGAAAAAGGAATCAGAGACAAAACGCTTGAAGCAGAAGCGGACGGTAAGTTCCGCCGGCAGGCAAGCCGAGAGTCCAGGGGCGAATACCTTAGGGACACACGCACAAACTACAACAAGTCAGCCATCGCCAGGAGTTATAACAACAGGCTTGTCAATAAATGGGCCTACGCGGCCCGGTTCAAGTCCCAAACACCCAATGCAGAAAAGATCCACTTGTATTGGGAAAGGGACGCCAACAACGCGGGCGTGTGGTACGCCAGGGACAACGGAGAAGAAGAGGCTAGACCTGCTGATTGGATAGTGCGGAAGTCAATACACAGCACAGCTGAATGTCCCCTGTGCACGGATAACGTACCGTGTTGCCCCGACGCCATGCTCATTGTCCATAGGCCGGAGGTGCACAAAAAGGAAATGCACGACCACGTTTATACTTCATGTACGGCCACCAGAGAGATCAGACTACAGAGAGACGTACAGGTGTTAAACACAATCCGAGAAAGCATACACCGACCATTGATGTCGCTTAACGACCTTCCGCTTTGGTTCTCTTCAGACACTAACGCAACTGCTAAGGGGCAGTCCGAAGCCACCCGCAAGCTCCGGGACTACAATATCAAAATGGGAGCGCTCGCCTTTTGCCCGTTAGCCCTCCCGCAAGCCTTGAAGGATCTTGGAGTCCCGCCCAAAAGGGTAGACGCGGTGATACAGGAAGTCCTACTGCACATCGCTACATCGGCCAAAGAAATGTGGGACCTTCGTAAAGCCAGACTTCTCGAAACAAGGCGAAATTTCATAGCAAACAGAGGCATCACCTAAAACCCCGCCTTTTCCCCGGACGCAGGAAAGGGCTTTTGCTCTAGTCCCGTTAAACGGGTTTCTTTCCTGTCCGTAGCAACAACTACTACTACTACTACGTCGCAGCTTCGAAGTAGAAGGAGATGGGAAGGAAGAACGTGTATGCGGTGCGTGCTGGCTACAGGCCTGGCCTGTACTATTCATGGTACCATGTGCCTCCGATGTGCCGTTTTGCTCTGTGGTTCCCTCACCGCCGTTGCCTACCGCTGCTGGGGGCTACGTAGGGAGGAGTGTCGCAGCCAGGTCCACGGCTACTCGGGAGCCGAGTTCAGGGGCTTCAGCACCGTAGAGGAGGCTCGTGATTACCTCAGGTTCCTTCTCCTCGCCTTCTGCTAGCAGATTGATTTCCCAGACCTCACGCCCCCCCTGTGATTGATTTGCCTGAACAGCGGCCGTTGGAACCCGCCCAACAACAAGGACCGGAAGCGCCACAACAACACCCACCAGCCCATAAGACAGCAACAACAGCAACAATCCTTTGCGCCGGCTCATTACAGCGACTCGTACAGCGATGACGATTCCGACACTTACTCAGACTACAGCGATGACGACTACGGCCATGGGCGTGTGGAATATACCGGCTACGCCGTCGAGGTGCCGTCGGTCGTGTACCGCGTCGGTCTCGCTCAAGCCGTTGGACCCCGCTCCACTCCGCCAAGCAGGCAACCCGCGGGCCTCGCCCAAGTCAGCGGGGCACGCGCGGCTGCGCCGGCCCATCACCACGTTGGTCACGTCGCCCGAGCCAGCGGCACACAGTCTGCGAGTGCACCGGTGATTGTACACACATGTGGCATCGCAATCGCCGGGCCAGTCGCAGGCAACAGTGGCAGGGCGGTGGCGACCAACGCGCCACGCCGCCAAGCGACTGGCGGTGTGGCTCGAAGAGGAGAGAGCTTGGCATCGAGAAAGAACGTGTACGCCGTACGTGCGGGCTACAAGCCGGGTCTGTACTACTCGTGGTACGCGTTTCAGACAGCAGATGGTGGTGGGCGGTCTGGTGGAGCCCTCGCTTATCGAGATGGCGCAGGGAGGAGTGCCGCAAGCAGGTTCATGGCTTCTCGCGTGCCGAGTTCAGGGGCTTCAACACCGTTGACGAGGCTCGCGAGTATCTCAGGTGCCTGTCCCTCTCCCTTGCTGTGTGCACAGCTTCAACAAGACGAGAGGCAGTCTCACTCATTCACGCCCGTACAAACAGCGGCCGTTGGAACCCGCCCAGCAACAAGGACCAGAAGAGAGCCCAACAGGGTCACCATCAACAACGACCCGCCGCCGCCGCAGCAGCCGCTGCACCACCGGCCTACAACAGCGACTCGGATGACAGTAGCGACGAGTACTGGGAGTACGACGACGAGGACCGGAGCGTCACGCAGTGGCTGCGCGTATGCCCGCGGGAAGCGCGAGGCAAGGAACCCCGGACCCACCCCTCTTCGGCTGCTCGCACCTCCCGCGCCGAGGCCATGTTCATGGCGCAGGCCATGCAGCTCCTGGACTATGAGCTTGAGAGCGAAGCGCGACAGGACAGGGCCGCGGAGAGGTGGCCCGAGGAGGACCAGATGAGGAACCGACGCGACCAGGACGAGTACGACATTCTCGCGTACATCGGCCGGGAGCTCGACACCCTCGACTACCCTGACGCGCCGCCCCGCATGAGGAGAACCATCAGCGA
>NW_004457705.1:0-31976 GCF_000313135.1 Acanthamoeba castellanii str. Neff | reverse complement strand
ATTCCCTTCAACGATGAATGAATTAATTCATCGTTGGCATGCGTCGATTTTGATCGATATCTACATCGAAGATGATTCTCAAAAATTGAAAGCTGTTGCGCCACGCGTGAGATCAAGTGTGAATCGAGCATACCCTTTCCGCCCCTCTTGTTCGACATGCTGCCTAGTGATGTGGTGCGAGTCCGTTGAGCGCGATGATGGCAAGCGTAAATCCTCAACTCCGTTTATTTTTCCGCTTCTTTTCTTTTTTTCTCAACCGAGAAATAGAATCAAACAATTTCCTGCACGCGCTCGCGTGTTGCGTGTTGTGTCATGTGTTGCGTTCATCCACTCTCTCAAAACTGTTACAACAACAGGGATGAACGGCGCCTTTGGAGTTGGCCCGGCTCCTTGTGTGTGCGCCGCTGACTCTTTCATCAAAAGGGGTTGTAGGCATTGCGTTGCTGCTGCTGCGTGACCGCCGCCACGGCGTAGCTGGTCGACGGGTCCAGCTCCGGCGGCTGATAGGCCTGCGTAGCATCACCATCATCATCATCACCACCGCCATCATCCACGACACTTGGTGAATGCGAGGGTGGTCGGTACCTCGGCCACTGCGTAGGGATTGGTCGGGTCGTTGGTCGGACCACTGCCGCCGGGGAACTCGTGAGAGGGCGAGGAGGTCGAGGCGCCGAAGCTGGGCGTCGGCGGCGGCACGTATCCGCCTCCCTCTGTCGACGAAGCACATGCACCACCGCACACGCATCGTCAGTGGCGGTTGTCGGATGGCACGGGGTACCGGTCGTGTGGCTGTCGTACCGACGTCGGTGTCCGATCGGCCGCTGTAGCCGCCGCCGCGCTGAACGCTCACCCGCCCGAGCTTGCTTTCGACTGGCACAGCCAGGGAGGGCAAGAGTGAGTGACGCATGTTACCGTCGATTGATTGTGGTTGGTCGATCAATCGATCGTTTGATAACCAGAGATTGATGAGTGGCGGGCGAGTGGTGGTGAGCGGGAGGGCGGGCGGGCGTACTGTGAGTGACCTCGGTGCCGACAATGTCGTGGAAGAAGACCCAGAGGATGACGTGCACGGCGGCGAGCACCATGTTGCCCACGCCCGCCACGATGCCCCACGTGCTGATGCCCGTGCACAGCAGGCCCAGCCTGCTCCGCGCGATCGTGTGTGTCGTCCGACATGTGAGACACACACGACACACACGACCCGCACGACAGGGGCTTGGGTGGTAAGGCGCCGTACATGAAGAGGAGAGCGCCGCGGCCGTTGTAGGTGGCCAGGAAGAGGAACCAACGGAGGACCTTGACCCGGATCCAGTTGAAGGGGAAGCACGAGCCCACGACGATGAACACGCCCGCCCTGCAGTACACCCACCCACGGCTGTCAGCAAATATATATGAAAAAATATCAAATGAAATGAATGAATAATGCTCTTAATATTGTGGCAATATAGAAAACGGTCATTGAGATAAATGAATGTTTCGACGCAAAGCTGAAGCACTACGTGAACGAGTTACAAATGAAATTGTCATTAAGAATGAAAAATGGAGCGAAAATGTGGCATAAAATTGAAAATCTTGACAAAAATCGCGTTGTGGGGTGAATAGGAGATGAGAGCGTACAGGAGGTAGATGGAGACAATCCAATGCAGCGGGCTGAGGTCGAGGGTGAGGAGGTTGAAGATGACCACCGGCACGATGCACAGCGCGAAGATTATGGTAAGAAAGTTCATAGTGAGCTTGACCGGCAGACGGGCCACCGTGTCGTGGAGCGAGCGCCAGCAGCCCTTCTTCGGCGTTGGCGTCACATCAGCGCCGCCGTACGTGATCGGTTGGCTCTCATCCATCTTTTTCTCGAGCTGGTCTGGTGGCGCGGTCTGCGTCGCTGCGAATCGAGCAGAGAGATATTACAAAGAAAAGGGAGAAGAGAGGTGGCCGATCGCGAAACTGGAACTTTGTTAATTAATTAAGATACACAGCAGACCAGGGATTTTCCACTCCCAGTCCAAGTCCTGGTGCGGTTCACCGAAGGCCCCGTAAAGTTCGCCGGAGGCAATCCCGCGAGTAGGTGCGGCTATAAAAAGTCGCATCTCGTTTGGTACCTCACTCCTCCAGCGCTCTACAATGTTGACCGCAATGACCGGTACCGCTCGCGCCGGTGCAGCCCTTGCGGCCGTGCTCCTCTGCTGCGTTGCCATGACTGCTGCCAACGCTTCGATCGTGTCCGACGTCTCGAAGCAGTTCGTTCACGGCAGCGCCAACCAGTCCTACACCGAGGCCCTCATCATCGTCAACAACAGGGGTACATCATCATCATCATCACCTCCTCTTCTCACAAGAACACTCATCTAACGAATAATCGGACAATAATGATGAGACCAGAATGGAACGGAGTGTGGAAGCTGCTCGGCTTTGATGTGACGGGCGCATCAGCGCTGACTCGATTCCCCCCGTCCTTTGGTGTTGGCGGTACGCACACCCACACCAGAAGGACATGTAACATATATGTTACTCATACTTTTTTCAGGCGTTGTATGTCACATTGGACCGACCAATGCCAACCAGCCCAGCGACAAGTGGCACGCCACCTACAGCTTCCTCACCGCCACCAACGGTATTGACAATACATGTCCCAATATAAGACTTATGTGCTTGATCAGACTGATTCGCATACACACGTCTGGGCGATCAGGCGTGGTCTTCTTCGAGTTGGACTACGCCAACGGCAGGTCATCGCCCATGCACATCAGCACCAGGACTCGCTTCGAGAACACGACCGAGACCTTCAGTGATTTCAACGCCTCGGGCGGCAAGGGTTTCCTCTTCTCCTTCGACTACGTCCCCAACTAAGTGACGTTAGGCCTCCTCTCCTTACGAAATGATCGAATTTAGTTCCCTTTTATTACAAATAAACTGACCAAATAAGGTAAATTAACTTTAATGTGTTGCAGAGTAACGAGAGTGTGATCTTAGGCTCTATTGGAGGAAAGATATCTTTTATTCACAGGTACTGGCGCAGTCACAGGGAAGAGGGCAAAGAGAGCAGGTGAGCGCGAGCCTTGCGCACGTCCTCCTGGGCCTGGATGAGCAGCCGGTGGGCCGCGATCTTGCGCTCTTTGGCGTCCAGCAGCCGCATCTCGGCCTTCTCCCTCTCGCCCTCCACCGCCTCGCATCGCCCAACGCTGGCCTCCGCCCAGCTCAGTCCAGCCTCCGTAGTCGTGGTGACCGGTCCTCCTGGCGCTGGCGACTGAGCTGGCGCAGGCTGAGGGGGCTGCTGATTCGCGAATTCGTCGCGGTGGCGCCGATCAGACGGTTGAGATGGCGTGGCGGTGGTGAGCTGTCGACGCCTCTTCGGCTCAGGGTCGCTGGCCTCGAGCTGCTCTTCGTCCGCGTGCGGCGGCCTGGGCCGGCCTCGTCGGGGTATGACGCGCGCAGCAGCCGGTTGGTCTCCCACTGCGAGCCAATGAGTTAAGATTACAGTGGAATTGGCGCACGGCGTTAATAACGTACCATTGGTGGAGCTCGTTGAGGTCGTGGTTGCTGCTGATGTGGTTCGAGTGGATCTCGGCCTGGCCGCTGGCACCAAGGTTGGGCGCTGTGGACCCTGGTTGTCGCCTGTATCCTCGTCGTCTTCCAATTTGACGATTTGATGATCGTCGGCGATGAGGCGCACCATCAGGGGCTCCATGGCCACGAGAGCCGACTGGCGCTTCTGCCAGTAGCTGTAGCCGGCCATGCCTTCATCAGTCCACTCGATCTCCCAATCGATTATATGGTCTGGTTCGGAACAGCCAACATCAGCCAACAGCACCAGTTAGCAAACTAACGACCACCAACCAATCAAAATCAAACAACTGCTGGGCGAGTGGCACCTGCGTGTTGCAGGCCAGTGAACGTTGATCCGGTAAAGATCTTCGCGCGTCGCTTCTTGCACACGAGAGAGAAGAAGGGGAAGGAGGCGGGCGCCGAACTCACGGTGCTCTGTGTTACACAGAGGAAACAACTCACAATCCTCATCAAACACTCGCTTTCAAGCGATCCAGGCCGTACGCAGTGCTTCCACAGAAGGTGGAGGATAAAGTCGGCCATGGCCAACAATCGGTCTTCGTGGGGGTGCCGTCTCGCCCAGCCTGTCGACAACTGTCGTTGCTCCTCATTAATCGGTTCCCGTGCAGCACCGCAAAAGTGACCTATGTGGGGACTCGTACCGGATGCAGCCGCATGAAGTCGCACACAGCCATTTGGTGGTGGTCCAAGGCCCGCATGAGGGTCCGCAAAGAGCACACGCGTCGGCCATCGTCGTCGATCTCAGTGTTACGTTCTATGTGGCCCAGCCACCACCACACCGCCGGGCGATAGCCCCAGGGCTTCACTTGGAATGGGTAGGCTTCCGCCACGTCCTGGAAGTGGCACCTGAGCGTCTCTGGGTTGGGTGTTTTGTGTTAAATAGAAATCGATTGAATGAATAAATGTTCAGAAGTGTAAAAAGCGGCGGTACTCCGCAGACGAATGTCTGTGGCTGGTTTGAATGTGCTGGTCATGGTACTCAGTGAGTGCGCAAGTCAAATGTCGAGTGGAAGAGCGTAAGTGCTTTACCAAGAACTAACTCACAAGGCAGAAGCTCGTGAGTGCAACGAAATGCCAACTCCACCCAACAGAGATCCTGCAGATAACCGGTGCTGCTTCTCCTGTTTTCAAGGCAAGCGCCACCGAGCGCTTCGTGGCCGATCCACTCGTTGAAGTGCGCTGATGTGAAGCTGAGGGTCATGTCGTTCGCCCACAAGAGAAGACCACGGCGCTCCGTGACTTTGCCGTCGGGCAATCCGTGCTGGAACTCTCAACGCGTGCCTCAGTCAGGCCCAATTTCGACCGAAACTTGTATTTCAAATTGATTTTCATTGGTCGTGCGGCGCCGCGGGTTGAGAAAGACAACCAGGCTACAGTGAGCGGAGGAAGTAGAGGGGACTGAGGGAGAAGAAGATGGCGGTGCAGAGCAGGGCGAAGAGGAGATTGGTCTCGGCGGTGTTGAAGGGCGACCGCGGCATGCGCAGCCTGCCCGCCCAGCGCTTGAAGCCCCAGTGCAGGCCTATCATCGCGCCGGCGACCACCACCAGCTTGGCCATCAGCGGGACGCCCACCAGCACCAGCACAGCCACCAGGTACAGCACTACCATCGCCCCCTTCTATTTGGCAGGAACGTTGTAGTCAGCACAAGCAACATTGTGCTGGTGATGGAGATGGTGGTCGTACCACCCTCTGGTCGAAGTGCGACATGCAGCGGCGGCCCTTGGGTGGCGCCTGGTCGGCCATCTGGCGCTCGTTCACCAGCTGCGCGATCTGGGTCTTCTGGGCCTGTAACATTGTGAACATGATATGTCATGACGATGATGTAGCAGTAGTAGTGTCTATCGTGGAAGGCCAAGCGCACCTCAACTGTGGCGTGGAGCTGCTCGAGGTGCAGCGCTACGTTATCCTTCATGTGGTCCTCCATCTCCCTCCTCAGAATCTGTAGAATATCAAAAGATGAAGATGAAAAAAGATGCATAAGATGAATAAGTACGGCCGAGGGTAGTGGAGGTGGTTGGTTTGGCGGCCCACGTACGGTCTCGTCGCAGCCGAACCTGCAGGGCACGCTGGCGAGCGGGCACTCGTCGCTCAGATGGGCCGCCACGTCCTTCCTCTTGAGCCCGCGCGCGTAGCAGTCGTTGGGGCACGGCTGGGCCACCTCGCCGCACGTCGCCAAGTGGTCCTCCACCCCGTCGGCCCGCACCACGGCCCCGCAGCTCTCCGGGCACGGCAAGAGGTCGTCGTGGGCGATCTCGGCGTAGGGCCTGGGCCAGACCACACCACCAGAGGTGGCGGCCCGCTTGAGTAGTGCCTGGATGGCCTTGGCCGGGCGGAAGTCCTCGAGGGCCAGCTCGCGCCCGCACGGGCAGTGGGCGTCGAGGGCCGGGCGCTCGACGGCGCACTGCCAGCACCACACGTCACCGCAGCACGGCGACTCGACCACGTCCTTGGGCTCCTACATGGCGGTGTCGCGGTTCATGGTGTTAGCATCAACCACCACCACCACAACAGTCAGTAGGGGGTATGATGAGGAGGCGGACCTTGCCGCAGGCGGCGCACTGCACGAGAGGCTGAGAGGTGGTGGCAGCTGAGGCGTCCTGCAGGATGGAGTGAGTAGGGTAATAGTCGTTGGTGCTGCTCATTTCGTAGTTAATGTGTGGCCTGATGCGGTAGTCTTCGATGTTGGGGTTGGTTCTTGAAAGCTTGCAAGCCTGGCCTTTACCTGCGTTCTCGAGTGCCTACGTGCAGCGTCGGTGACGTGTCGGGTGGAGAAAAAGAATGACAGCTCCCCTTTCCGCGGTTCCGCTTAGGCGCAAACGGGAAAAAAAGAAATGAAACTAAGAAATGAACGGTCAAAAGGACCCCAAAAGGTGTTTGTGTCCGGACATGCGTGGTCTGGGGGAGGTTTGGTAGCATGGCTGGTCTTGTGGCCAAAGGTGTTTATGGTGTTTTTGATGTGGCCCAAGTTGGTCCTCCTCCATCACAATCATTGTTTTCTTCTGATGGTCACTCACGATTGGCGCCGATCAGCAGTTGGTGTAGAGCAGCTTGTTGGGCGTACATGGACAGGCCGTGTCTGTATCCGGTGGGCAGGCCAGGTCAATCACGCCCTTGGTCGCCTCCCGGTTGAGCGCCTTCTCCACCTGGGCCGGCGAGTAGCGAGGGAACTCGTCCAATAGGATCGCAGCGGCGCCGGCCACGTGTGGGCTCGCCATCGAGGTGCCGGAGACGGTGTTGTAGACCACGTTGGGCGGCAGGCCCGGCACGTCGATCCAGGCCGACTTGATCAGCTCGCCCGGCGCGAAGATGTCCACGCACTTGCCAAAGTTGCTGAAGCTGGCGCGACGGTCCTTGGGGCTGCCGGCCTCGGTGGCGGCGATCGTGGAGGCGGCCACGGTGATCGCCTTGCGCTCGCTCGCCGGACTCACCGTGCAGGCGTCGGCGTTCTCGTTGCCGGCGGCCACCACGAACGTCACTCCAGCCTCAACACCAGCTGTGAAACACGGTAACTGACATAATTAGAAAAGATGTAATTAAGATAAAAAGGAACATTACGCACCAGCAACGGCGGCGTTGACGGTGGCCAAGCGGTTGCCGCCGAGAGACATGTTGACGACGGAGGGACGGCACTTCTGCAGGGCTCGGTTCACACTCCAGTCGATGCCCGAGATCACGCCATCCCAGCTGCCCGTTCCACCGCACCCGAGCACCTTGACCTGCAATCACACCACGCAATGAAGTGTGATGGTCATAACACTGAAGGCCGCATTCCAGCTCAGTGGGGCGGTCCCGCACAGCGATGATGTGGACATGCTTGGCGACGCCGTAGACACGGCCCCCGAGAATGCCGGCCACGTGTGTGCCATGACCGAAGCAGTCGGTGTCGATGCCATCGCCCACGAAGTTGGCGCCCCACTCAGCGCGGCCTTGGAATTCCACGTGAGTGATCAGCACACCACTATTAATTACCAATTTAGGTCAGTTTCCTAAAGAGACACAAGTCGCTTTTTTGGAAGAGGCACGTGCCTGTCAAGGACATACGCGTCCACTCCCTGTCCCGTGTATCTGTAGTTGTAGTCGTCGTCCACTTGGTTGATGTCGTGCGTGTCGATGCGGGCCAAGTTCTGAACAACGCCACACATGTGTCACAATCGCAACATGCCGGACTCGATGCCATGGCAGCAGTTGCTGTACCCAGACGACGTCTTCTTGTTCTTTGCACTCCTCGGGCGATTGGAGGGAGTGGACCACCTGATTCTCCTCGACCAGGACCACCAAGGGGTGCTCCCGCACTTTTTGGAGCGAGCTGAGTTGGTGTGGGATGAGCTTGTTGAGGATGATTGAGCACTGAGTGGTGGGGAGGGGGGTACGCGGGCGATAGCTTGAGGTGGAGCGCGCGGAAGCTGTCGCCGATGGCATAACTGCGCTTCAATTCGCTGCCATCAGCGACGAGGGCCGACCGCAAGGCGGCCACGTGCATTTCGACTGGTACCAATCACATGTGACAGTCAAACACGATAATAGGAACTAAACGAATCGGGGCAGAGCGGGGGGGGGTACAGTGGGGCAGAGGAATGTCAGACTGAAGGAGGGCCAGGTACTCGCCGTCGATGTGATGCGAGGCATTGTGGGCCACGTTCAGCGGAGCAATATCTGGAGCATCCCAAGAGGGTTCAGTGTCATCAACAAAGCAGGGGGGCCTCACGGGGTCGGGTGCGTACGTTGGTTGGCCCGGGCGAACAGGGCGCAGTAGAAGAGGACGAGCAGAAGGAGGAGGGGGATGGTGTGCTCTACTAGCTTCATGGTCAACAGAAGTCGGCAAGTGGATAAAATAATAGGTTAGTACACACTTCTATCTGCCAGCCTGCGAGTAGCTCGAGACACCCGATAGTTTGAGCTTTTTCGTGTCCGCGGACCCGGGTGGCCTCACGCACCTGAAGAGGGGGGTGACGGAGACCAACACCAGGCTAACCGCGGGAGTGCACCCAAAGGAGTACCAGTCGCGCAGAAAGGTGGGTGTAGAGACTTGAAAGCACGTCGAACGAAAACACCCACAAACGAAAGACAGCGGAGGACAACGCCACACACATGTGTCGTGCATGCGCGTGAATGTTTGTAAAGTGGAGCTGGTTTGAAAAATGAAAACAACAACAACAACATCTGCGTGTACACCTGTGTGCCAGATGCCTAGACGGCAAGATTGGAGGAGGGGATGTATTCGTAGGTCGACCGCTTCCGCTTCACGTAGAGCCAGCCGCCGCCGCCCACGACCGCCAGGGCAACGATGACCGCCGCGATAACGATCAGCACGATGCCGTAGGTCGGGAACCCGTCGTCGTCGTCGTCCTTCTTGTGCGGGGCGGGCGAAGGCGACGCCGGGCGCGTCACCAAGAAGCCGCCCACCTGGGTCTGGTCCACGAAGAACAGCGACGCGCAGCACCGGCCGACCGGGCACGAGTCGCTCAGGGCCACCAGGGTCGCGGCGCTACACGAATCGTTGGTGTAGAAGCCAACCGCGAACTGGTCGGGCTTGGTCTCCGGGTCGGGCACGACCACCTCGTAGCGGGTGAAGTTGGCCTGGCCGTCGGTGCCGCGGCCGACGTAGCAGGTGTGGGTCTCGACCGTGGTGGTCACGCCGCCGACGCACGAGGCCACGCCGTCGACGTTGGCGCAGCCGTTCTTGCAGAAGGCGGTGCGGAACTTGACGGTGCCGGGCGAGGGCGAGGCGGAGGGCGAAACGGCGGAGGGAGAGGGCGAGGGCGAAACGGAGGAAGGCGAGGCGGAGGCCGATGGGGAGGGCGACACCTGCGAGGGCGAGGGCGAGGGCGAAACGGAGGAGGGCGAGGGCGAAGCCGACGGCGACGGCGACACCTGCGAGGGCGATGGCGACGGCGACACCTGCGAGGCCGACGGCGACGGCGATGGCGACTCTTCGGCGGGCGAGGCCGAAGCCGAAGCCGACGGCGAAGGTGTCGACACTGACGACGATGAGGAGGGCGAAGGCGAGGTTCCCAAGGAGGGCGAGGCCGACGGCGAAGGCGAGGCCCCGAACGAGGGCGAAGGCGAGGGAGAAGAGGAGGCGGCGAGCGGAGAATAAGAGGGGGAGGGAGAGGGGGACGTTGACACTCCTTGAGCGGTGGTGGTTTCGAGGCCCAGCAGCAACAGGGCCACGGCCAGCGCGGCGGCCAGCAGGCAGGCGTGTGTGTGGCAGCGTTGCATGTGGGCACGGTGCGTGGTGTGTAGTGGTGTATTGAGGGTTTAGTGCAACACTCCGCAGTTGCACCTCTTACGTAGTCCCGATAGCAGTCTTTTTCCTCTAACTTTTCTGCCCATTATTCTGATAAAGATCGCCCGATCGTCTCGCACACCATTGGTCAGTTTATTTAATTTTTTATTATTTTTCTTTTTATTGCTTGCGTGTGCGGCCGTGCATCGCGAGCGGCTGGTAGGTCGGGGAAGCTTCACTAGCCGGCGGACTTCTTGAGCGGCGACGGGCTGCCGGTCGGCGAAGGCGACGAGGGCAGCCGCGCACCAAAGATCGGATTGTTCCGCTTGACCGCCGACTGGTCGGCCTCGTCGCCGGCGCCGCCGTTGACGCTCAGCGAGCTCGAGCTTCGGCCCAGCTTGAGCGCGGACCGCCCAAAGAGGGGCGACGACGCCAGGCCCACGCTCGACCGGCTGGGCGACGACGACAGGCTCGACGACCGCGTGGCCACCGAGACAGTGCTCGACCGCGTGAGCGGCGACGACGGCGACGGCGGGCTCGAGTCGAGCGGCGACGACGGCGACGGCGGCGATGACGACGATGAGACGGAGGCGAGCGCGGAGAGGTGCGCGGGAGCGGACGACGGCCCGCCGGCGCCGGAGGAGGAGGGCGGCGGCGAGGCGGCGCCGACGTTGGTGCGGAGGGCGGGCGAGGACATGGAGCGGGAGGAGAGGGAGGACGAGCCGGAAGAGGAGGAGGAGGAGGTGCTGCTCGATAGGACCGGCGACATGTCGCCGTCGCTGTTGCAGGCGGCCTGTCTGCCCTCGCGGTCCTGCGAGTGCTCGTAGCAATCGTCCTCCGACAAAATAATCCTGTGGTGATGATGATGATGATGAAAGAACACGAAAACCCATCATCAGTGTACTGCCGTGCGTGCGTTCGTGCGTGCGTGCGGCGACGTACTTGTTCTTGCCCTCGACGAGATAGTCGTAGAGTGCGGGATCCACGGTGAAGTTATAGCTGTACTGTTGATAGGTCTGCAGATCGCGTATCTGCGACACCAGCATCACGAACCGCTCAAAGTTCACCACCCCATCTACATGCGTGCCGTGTCGTGCCGTGTGTCGTGTGTCGTGTCGTGTGTCGTGTGTCGTGTGTCGTGTGTCGTGTGTCGTGTGTCGTGTGTCGTGTGTCGTGTGTCGTGTGTCGTGTGTCGTGTGTCGTGTGTCGTGTGTCGTGTGTCGTGTGTCGTGTGTCGTGTGTCGTGTGTCGTGTGTCGTGTGTCGTGAGACTCAACGATCGACCGATGATGAAGTTGTCAGGAGGCGAGGGGCGCATGGAGGTACCGGCGATGTAGACGAGGTTGTTCTCCTCGATACCGAAGAGATTCTTGGAATAGTTGGCCAGGAAGGGGATGACCGGCGGCTTGGTCTTGGCGATGGCCTCCCGGTAGTTCCTGAACGCGCCGGGGAAGTCGAACAGGAACTCGAGCTCCTTCCACCGCCCCAGCGCACGCGCCGGCACCAACTGTCGCCCAGCTCGTGTCAGTTCACAGCCTGCCGCGTGCGCGTGCGGTTGTGTGGTGTGTGTTGTGTGTTGTGTGTGTTGTGTGTTGTGTGTGTACCGCCCAGGTTTGCTTGAGGCGAGAGATGGCGGCGTTGTTGAGAGCGGCAACGATGGCGTAGGAGCCGTTGAAGTTGTGGATCAATCGACACTCCTGTTAAAATGCGCAAAGCCACCAAAGCAATGAGGAACGCGTGCGAGCGTGCGTGTGCGACGATGTCCGGGGAGATGGTTGGGGGGGGGAGCGCACCCATGCGGCGAGGATGAATTGGACCAGGAGCTGCGCTCGTCTCTGTTGGTTGGTTTCGAGCACGATCAAGCTCGCTGCCCAGTTGGAGATCGAGTTGAAGTGGTTCACCATGCCCGCCATGTTGGGCGACTTCTCCGGTTTGGTGTAGGCCTGTGGTCACACGCGATGATCAGAGAGAGAGAGAGAGAGATGTGAGCGTTCCGGTGTGGTGGTGGTGGTGGTGGTGGTGGTGGTGGTGGTGGTGGTGGTGGTGGTGGTGGTGGTGGTGGTGGTGGTGGTGGTGGTGGGTTGAGAGCGATGAAGGAGGAGAACCTTGCGGACGAGCTCCTTGGGCGGGATGGCCTTGAGCATGACCTGGTCGATGATGGTCAAGCACTCGGCCAGCTCTCGCGGGACTGTTGTGTGTTGTGTGTTGTGTGTTGTGTGTGTGTGTGTTGTGTGTCATTAGTTCATTCATTCAGGCATGAGAAAGGAATTCGATGAATGAGTCGAGAGGGCGGCACAGTGCAGGGAGGGCGTACAGGTCTTGGCCATGAGCTTCTCCTCGATCGGGTATTCGACTGTCACCGCCTCCTCGCTCACCCCGGACACCACCGGCGCGACGGACGAGGGAACTGGCGGCTGGAGACCCTCATCGACCACCACAAAAGCACAAAAAACAAACAAAGAAGCGGGGCTGATTAGCCAACGAAGGAGTGTGCGTGTGCGTGTGTGCGTGTGCGTGCGTGTGTGCGTGTGTGCGTGTGTGGCGGAGCGTGTGGTCGTACCCGGACGGGATTGAACGTTTGCTTGAGGTGCAGGAAGAAGGAGGCCTCGTTGGAGTTAATGAAGTACGTGTTGTCCACGAATCTGTTGGTGAAGAAGAAGAAGAAGAGGAGGAAGGAAAAGAAGAAGAGGGAAAGGAGCGATCGTGAGTGCCTGAACGGTGGCGGGGAGGAGGGTGAGTGAGCGGGCGGCGCGTGGTGGTACTCGGTGAGCTGGCGCTTGAATTTGTCGTCGTTGGCGAGTTCGTGCATCTCCACCTCCATCCAAAATCGTATGGCGTCCACGGTGCGCAGCCGCTCCTGAATGTCGGGCAGGTGCACCTCCGCCTCCTTGTAGTCGCCCCACATGTCCGTCGGCGCCTCTTTGGGATAACTGCAGTAGAGATCGTTTACCCCCCCCCAGGGCTTCTTGTTAGCATTCATCTGTGGAATGTAAAGCTCGCACATTCCTCGAATAGAACGCCGGCGGCGACGTACCATTCGGTGAGCTTGTTGAAGAGATCGACCGACGGGAGCCAGTACGCTCGGCACAGGATCACCGCGTCTCGGAAGTCCGGATCTGGTGTGTTGCAATGCAATTGCAATTGTTACAAACGGTTATCGCGATGTCGTGGTTGGTCAGTTGGTTAATAATCATTGATTGGTTGACGAGCAACGAATGAACAGGACGGAGGCGGGTAAGGTGAGTACCCAGCGAGCTGAGCCACTTGTCGAGGACCTTGGCCGCGAGCGCGGTGGGCGAGCCGGACTTGACGAAAAATCGTCCGGCGTTGATGGCGTAGACGAGACCCGGGTCGAGGCTGTCGATTTGGATTTCCTGCAATGGGGCGTTGGGTTGGGGGTGTGGGGGGACACAGATGACGCCAGCGTCAGTCAAGCCGCCTCTCACGCCGGTCAAAAAAAACTCAAAGAAGGGTTTGCGCGTCAAACCTTGGACGTGCCGTCCTCTTCCGATTCGCAGTGGAGTGAAAAGTAGTATATAACATTATCTGTGTGCGAAGGAAGACAGAGATTAGTGCGCGTGTCGTGTGTGTGCGGTATGCGTGTGTTGTGTCGTGTGTGCGGTGTACCTGGCAGGGATCGGTGCTGTTGGCGCAAAAATTTGTTGAGGATGGGGCGCGACGTGAGCGCGGGCGAGCCGCGCTGCTGGTAGCCTTGGATTTCCTGCATGACCACGGTGGCCCGCCGGAGCATGGTAAAGTCCACCACGGTCTTGGCCTTGTCCCCGCTCTCGTCCTCCTTCTTCGCCTCCTTCAGTCGCGAGATCTCTCGCGCGAACACACCTGCGCGTGGCGTTCGGTCAGCATGTGCGTGTCGTGTGTCGTGTGTGTCGTGTGTGCCGTGTGTGTCGTGTCGTGCGTGTTGCGTGTGTCGTGGCGGGCGGGAGATTATGGATTGGGGGGGGGTACTGAGGGAGGGTAGAAGGAAGGAGAGGGTGCGGCCCTCCTTGAGGAGGGACGTGTAGGCCTGGTAGTCGGTCTGCTCCCCGGAGAGCACTCGGGCGACCAGCTTATCAAACGACGCCACTGACTTGCTCGGCAGATTCTGATCCACGAAATCATATCGCCGCGTGAGTGAATGCGACGGCGCGCGCCGTGTGTGCCGTCGTGTCGCCGTGTGGTGTGAGTGTGTGGTGTGTGTGCGTGTGCGTGCGTGTGTGTGTCGTGAACAAATAGCGTACGCTCCAGGTCTTGGCGAGGCGCTTGAGAGCGGGGGAACTGAGCGCCGTGACGATCGTGTGGACACAGTTCAAGTTGCCGTTCTTATAGGCGAACTGATGAGGGAAAAAAAGCCGGAGCCGTGTCAGGCACGAGCACAAACTGGGCCAGTGCAAACGGTGATGTGATGAGGGAGATGAGAGATTGGGTGTGGGGGGGGGGAGACAGGTCGTACGCGCGCGATGTCGATGAACTTCTTGAGGGTCAGCGTGCGTTCCGTGAGGTCTGGTCGCGTGAGGATCTCCGACGCCACCCAGTTCTCCAGTCGCGTCTTGTGCTCCTCCCACATGTTGTAGTTTTGCTTTTGTTGTTGTTTGTTACAATTCAGATATGTCGAACGAAAAGTCAGTCCCACATTGCCACCACACACACGACACACGACACACCACGACCGCGCGCGGGTTACAAAAGCGGGTGGTGATGAGCAGTACCTGGCGCTTCATCTCTTCGGGCGTGGGCGGGGACGAGTTCCAGAGGACGGCCAGGAACTCCCACGGCTGGATGGCCACGAACAGGCTCCGCTCGATGAACGTCATCTCCTCCACCACCTGCGCACCCACGCACGCACACAGCGACATGAGCAAGAGTGAGCTTCGCACGCGATGGTTCGACCACGGGGAATTGGAGCGAGAGGTGCCTCTTTGGTGCGCTGCTCGAGGAAGTTGAGACGTCGGGCGATTTTCCGCACGCGGTGGCACTGGTCCGGCTTCAGGGGGATGAAGCGCGCCTTGGCCAGCTCCTCTTCCTCTTTCTGTTTTGGCCCGGCCAGCCGGTCAGCAACCACGGCCATGGCACGTGGTGAGCGGAGCGGGGGGGACACTCCGAAGGAGGTTGGGACCGACCTGTTTCTTGTAGACAGCGTTCTTACGTTCGATGAGCTGGGTGAGCTCGATGTTGATGTTGGATTCCGTCCTCTCCTGTGAAGAGCGTGTTGTCGACATCACATTCCGCAAATACATGGGGACAAGGGTGGGGGGGAATGGGAATGTGGTGGGAGGGGGGCTTACGTTGGGCGTGAGGACGTTGTTGATGAAGAAGGTGAGCTTCTGCATGAAGTTGGCGTCTTCGTTCAGGTCGTCGAAGCCCAATTTCGTCCAACTTTGGATGAGCTCGATTATCCTGGGGTGAGGACCATTCACACAACAATCTTTGCGTGAACATTGCGACCTGATTCGTGTCGGGGCGTATCATGGAGACACGACACGACACGACACGACACACGATGGGGTGGCCGCACCTTTTCTTGGTGCGGTATCGCTCGTTCTCGCCTTCGGCGATGCGCTCGGCGCTGGCCTTGTCCGGCAGGGCCTCCTTCTTGCGGTACAGCTCGATGAACTTCTTGAGGAGCGTCTTGGGCTTGATGAAGAATCTGTAGAGGTAGAGGAAGTCCGACTCGTAGTCCTTGTCTGATGGTGCCGGGTGAGCACAAGAATGCGTGTGCATTCCACAAATATTGGCAAAAAAACAAACCCACCAGTACCTGACTCGCAGTGCTGGGCGTCGAACAGAAGAGCGATGAGTTCGTCGATCGTGCCCACCACCTTCCTGGCCGGCACCACCTCTGGGCCAGGCGGTACCGAATCGGAAAATTGTGACTTGATCGAAGCACGCATGTGCTTGATCGAACTGCGTTGCTGTGATGGGGGAGGAGGGGAAGAGAAACGCGACGGGTCGGTAAAGACCATCACACGAACCAGGACGAGCGCGGGTGTCACCCGTACTTTGGGGACCTTGGGCGAGGACTTCCCAAGCCGAGAGGCGACCTCGCCGCGCTCGATGACGTCCAGCGTAGTGTCCGACTGCGAGCGGGACCTGTGGGGAGGACCACCATCACGGCGCGAGAGGGACCCAAAAGGTTGGGGTGAGACGACGAGAGAGACGCGCGAAGAGAGGGCGCCCGGGCGGGCTGGAGAGAGGGTCGCGTTACGAGAGTGTGGGCGTATTCTTGGACCGGCTGCGAATCTTGACCTTTTCGGCCGAACCCCTGCTCGGCAGCTTGATCTTCGAGCCGCGCCTGGTCGCAAGCTTCTTTTTGCCGCCTGCCGAGGAAGCAAAAGAAGAAAGGTCAGCGCACACGACACACCGCCCACGACACGACACGACACGGCCAACGACACGACACACACCACTACACACAGCTGCGAAAAAGAAGAAATAAAATGGGTGCCTTGGCGTACGCACCGTCGATCACGTCCAGTGGGCCCAGGGGCGTTGCGCTGTTGAAGCGGTCCATGGCCGCGTCGCTCCTTTCCTGGATCCCGAGCAGCTTGAGGGCCTTGGACCCGCCCAGGGGCGAACCGCCACCGCCACCGCCGTTCTTGCTGCTCTTGACGCCTTCGCCCAACCCGTAGCCCACCCCAACGATCCCCTCCGGCGTGTCGAGCACCACGCCGCGGCGAGCCCGCAGCGAGTAGTTGACGCCCGCGTGGGCGAGGTCATCGCCAGCGGTGAGGCATCCGTCGCTGAAGTTGTGATGGAGCTCCTTATCGTCGTCCGAGAGGTCGGGTTCGTAGTCCTCTGTGTTCACCTAGAAGGAGCCACACGACACACAACGACACACGACGACACGACACGACACACGAAGCGAGAGAACAAGATCAGCAGCCGGCAATGATTGCCAACAGGGCACGGGTGGCGTACGTCGTCGGTCTCGTTGGTGTCTTCGGTGTGCTCGGTCGCACTCTCCTCGTCGTCGTCGCTGTCTTCCTGCTCCTCGGCCTGGGGCTGGTGAGCACCGCTGCTGCTGCCCTCGTCCGCAGCCTTGGCCTCGCCCGCGTCAGCCTCCGTCGCAGCAGCACCCGAGCCCGTCGCGGTCGGGGCGGCGGCCGCCACAGCTTTGGTGCGCTGCTGGCCGAGCACTCGCTTGTTGTCCAGCAGGCCGCTGACCGTCCGCTTGCCGATCGTGAACCTGGGCCTGTCGCCGATGGCCTTGAGCTCGTCAGCCAGGCCGCCAGGGGTCGTCGTGGCCTCCTCCGGCGCGGCAGCGGCGTCAGGAGGGCTCTGTGCCTGGTGGTGCTGGTGGTGGCCGCCTTCGTCGTCGCTCACCACTTCGCAGACCACTGCGTCATCGGCGTCGTCGCTCTCGCTCACGCTGTCTTCGTCGTCTTCGTCGCTCAGGCTGTCATCGTCTCGAAAGTAATCGTAACGATAGTGCGGTGTGTCATCCAACACGGACTGGCTGACGCGACGCGCGAGTTTGACGTTGGGGGTGGAGGCGTGTAGACGTGACCAGGTATCGTCTTCCTTCTCTCCCTTGCTGCGATGTGATGGTGTCTTTCCCGGCGAAACGGACGGTAGTGTCTTCGACGATAGGGACTTCTTCATGTGTCCTACTTACTCCTTCCCGTGTTGCTCCTTCTTCTCAATGTGTACGCCAATTTACGATGGGCGCCTTTTGGGCTTGGCAATCAAGATGGAAACGTAGCGAGTTGCGATGGGACTAGGATGAGACGGTTACTCCCTTCCCGAAGTGAGGGAATGTCGATGTGCAAGAGCCTCGGCGCAGGCAGCCACGCAGCGCAGTAGGATCTGATCGAAAGTGGTTGTTGCCTTCGCCCAAGTTTGGCGTCGGTACACGTACCCCTCGACCTGAAGCTCTCCCCATAACTTGCAGCCGTGGACTTCACATTTGGACCAGACCGCGTGTCCCATCTACATCTCGCGTTCGGGTCCGAGAAGAGTAGAAATGCCAAGAGAAAAGGCAAATTCATATTATCAGAGGAATGCCAGCAATTTGTGGGGGGGCAGAGGTGCGCACGGGGTTGTTCGTCGAGGTGAGTCGAAGAGGAAGCGCACCTGATTCGCATTGCACAAAAGAGAGAGATGAAGAGGACTGCGATTTCTGCGGCTGCGACGCTGAGGGCCAGCACTGCGGTGAGCGGCTCGGCCTCCGCCACCCTTACCCGCATGGCTCCCGTCCTGAGCTCCGGGTCGAGCAAGCGCGAGGTGCACGAGATTAATGTTCCCGATTGGGGCCACTACAAGCGCGAGGCGCAGGAGGGAGGCGAGAGTGGAGGCCGAGCCTTCAGCTACATGGTGCTCGGTACCGCTGGTGTGGGCTATGCCGCCGCGGCCAAGCACACCGTCATCAAGTTCCTCGATTCGATGAATCCCGCCGCCAATGTGCGCGCCATGGCCAACGTCGAGGTTGATGTCTCCAACATCGCCGAGGGCACCATCATGACGGTAAAGTGGAGGGGCAAGCCCCTCTTCATCCGTCACCGCACGGCCGAGGAAATCGCCGATGCCGAGTCGGCGCCCCTCACCGACATGCGCGATCCCTGCCCCGATGCCGCCCGCAGGAAGGCCGACAAGCCTGAGTGGCTCATCGTGCTCGGCGTGTGCACCCACCTCGGCTGCGTGCCCCTCGGTGGCCAGGGCGAGTATGGTGGTTGGTTCTGCCCTTGCCACGGTTCTCACTACGATACTGCTGGCCGCATCCGTAAGGTAATTACACACTCGCTTAACAAATCTTCCGATCCCCCCTCATTAACAATCGCATCTCCTTCGCCTTTTGTGATGCAACGCCTAATCAATTATTTCATTTCATATCAGGGTCCCGCCCCTCTGAACTTGGAGGTGCCGCCCTACGTGTTCAAGGATGACTCCAAGGTGCTCGTCGGCGTGGACTCTGTGTAAACTTTCCTCACTGCCAGCCCCCCAATGTTCATTCCACACCATTTTTCTCTTCTCCTTGATTCTCGCTTCACATCCTCGCCCCTTGTTGTAGTTCCCTTGTCATTGAAACAAACAACATCTTCCCAGTATTCTGCTACGATGCATCCTTTCTATTTTGTTTTATCTTGGCGGGTGGCAGTATTGCAAAAAATAGTGTAGCGCCAAAAGCACAAGCCACCGAACACGCAAGCGATCGCGACCGATCTACAGATAAATTCGTGCCATCCCAGCTGTAACCCCAGTCGTTTCGCTTTGCCTTCCCGTACGTGCCAATCTGCCAGTGCAGCATGCTGTTGCACTGTTTATCAATTTGATTGCTTTGCTGCAGCATGGACAAGTACGAGAAAATCGAGAAGCCGAGAGAAGAGGCAGAAATCAAAGACAATGAAATCCGAATCACTACCAAGGGCAAGATGAGGAACTCCATCTCGTATGCCACCACTTTGTTCAAGGTTCGTGCACCCTCACGCCGAGTCGTGTAGACCTTTCGCTAAATGCAATGTCCACTCCACGAATCGGCAGGAGAAAGGCTTCACCGAGGTGATTCTGAAGGCCATGGGCCGTGCGATCAATAAGACGGTCACCATAGCTGAAATCATCAAGAGGAGGATACCGAACCTGCACCAGATCACCGAGATCTCGTCCACCGATATCACCGACGTGTACGAGCCTCTCGAGGAAGGCCTGGACACGTACGTCCTCCCTCCCTTCACGCTTCTGCATTCTCTGCAATGCAGCTCCCGCTAGGTGCACTCAGTTTCCATCGAACGCTAGCGCAGCGTTAGTCGCAACGCCATTGTTGGTTTGCGTGCAGTGCTGTCGCTCTGTATATTCATAATGGTCCTCTGCTCATCGTGCAACTTACGTGCAGAATCGAGACCACTCGTCACGTGTCGTCCATCACAATCATTCTGTCCACCGTGCCCCTCGACACATCGGCGCCCGGCTACCAGGCTCCTCTGCCCGAGGACCAGGTCAAGGAGCACGTGCCCAGCGCGGTGACGTCGCCCACAGCCGGCACCGTCGAGCCTCCCAGGGGTATGCACGAGCTCGTTCGTTCGTTCGTTCTTTTTTACCGTGGCCTGCGTACATTTACATGTGATAGACCCACTGAGCCTTGTGCACCTCTGCGCCTTGTTCGTCAGGCGCTCGTCGGGGTGGTCTTGCGCGTGGTGCTGGCCGAGGCCCGAGGGGCCGAGGAGGAAGGCGGGGTCCTCCGGTTTCTCACCACATCGCCTTCAGCCTTGCTTGCGTGCTTGCTTGGTGGCTCACCCCTTGTCATGTGTCGGCAGGAGGGTGCCGGCGAGCTCGCTCCGGAGGGTTCCGTTGTGGGCGAAGGCGAAGCTCCGGTTCAGCAGGTTAGTCAAGTTGAGCCCCTGTGCATGCTACACTCTGTATCGATTTGCTCAGCACTCTCTCTCTCTCTCTCTTCGCACGGGGCCAGCAGGCTACGGGACAGGTGAGCCAGCAGCAGCCCGGTGGTCGTCCCTTCGGCGAGCGACGTGGCCGCGGTGGCCGCGGCAGGCGGGGGTAAGCCATACACGCAACCTCAGCCATTTTGCTGGTGTCACGTTCATCCGCGTGCGGGTCGGTCGGTGGGTGATCATCGCTGACCTCTCACCTCGCTCTCGTCCGCCGCCTTCTTCAGTGGTGGTGGTGGTAACTTCAACCAGGGCGGCAACGGCTATCCCGTCCAGGTCGTCGGCTACCCACCGCAGCCGCAGCAGGGCTTCATCGGCGGCTACCCGCCGCAGCCGCAGCCGGGCTTCATCGGCGGCTACCCCGGCATCCCGCTCGTGGCCCCGCCGGCCCAGGGCATGAACGGCGGCGGTCGAGGCGGTGGTGGCTACGGCGGCCGTGGCGGCGGCCGACGTGGAGGCCGTGGCGGCTTCTTCACCGGCGGCGACCACCAGACCCAGCCCCAGCAGTTCGGCGCGGAAGGCGCGCCCAGCGGCGGTCGAGGCGGTCGTGGCGGTGGCCGACGCGGAGGCCGTGGCGGCTTTCACGGCGGCGAACAGCAGCAGCACGGTGGTGGCGGATCTCCGGCCGTGCAGCCTCAGCAACCGCAGTAAGTTCGTTGATCCTCCCGCTGGTGCCATCATGGATCAGCGCGTGACCCAAGTCAGCGAACACGATCGTGTTGGTGCACATACACCAGCTCGAGCTGACGCAAGAGATGAAGTGTGAAGGCTCGTCTCGCTCACGAACTGTTGGGGGGGGGGTAATTAATTTGGGGAAATTCGGGGGACGGCACGCGCAACCCGAACCCACACGGTCACCATCGCAGCAAAGCTTAGGCGCACGTCCCCACCAACGGGTTACGAGTTCTTCTTCTTGCGAGCAACGGACACCTCCTGGTTGTGGGTGAGCTTCATTCGCTCTCTTCAAGTCGTCGCCAACGAACATAGATAGATTCGATCCTCCTCGTGCAAGCTTCGTAACTTGCGGCCTCAGAAGATGAAGCAGCGCGTAACGTACGTTGCTTCATCCTTTTCCTGATTCGAGTTCTCTCTAATTTGGGGGAGACAGTTCAAAAGTGAATAATTGATCAGGCCAATCAACATCTCTCCTCCCCTAAGGAGTTCATTTTGCGTGTAGCGCAATCTCTCGTTTTCGCTTTTCAGATTTATAACACATATTCATTCACTTTCTTTCATCTGTGTAGACGAGGCGGTGGCTTGCCTGACGGCTTGCGCCCGGAGCAGCGATCTACGCTCCTCGCCTTCCAACAACAGATCGATGTCGTCAGTACGTCCCCCCCCTCCAACAAATCACGGACATAATCGCGTAGCCAACCAAACGTGTAGCGCCAATTCGATTTCACATTTGTGTTTTGATTTCATTCATATTCTTTAATTCTCCTCCTCCTTTTCTTTGCTTTGTTGTAGATGAGGCGGTGGTGGGTCTGGCCGGGCTGGTCGAGGAGTCGGAGCTCAAGCAGGGCAGCTGCGCGTTCGTCGCTGCCTACCTGCGCCCGTCCGTCCTCCAGCTCCAGCACTCCCTCGACGCCCTCCAGCGCAAGGTGCGCCTGCTGCGTCATCATCACCATCATACGCGCCTTGTCATCTATGTCTATCACTCTTCTTCTCTTCACTAACACCATTCTCGCCTTCTCTCTCTTCTTTTTTCTTCCGTGTCACGAAACGCGCGTGTGTCGTGCTACGGTGGACGATGAACTTTCGTGGCTGTAAATTCACCAGCGTGCGCGTGCGGCGTGGTTCTACTCGCGCATGGTACGCACAGAACACACTCAACACACATCGATCGCCCAGCTGGCAACGATGTTCATTCTTCATTGGTGATCGATCGCTTGTTGCTCGGCAACTGACATGTTGTGGCGCATCATCATCGTCGTGGTCGTGGTGGTGGTGTGCGATGCAGAACCTGCGCAAGGCCGACAAGGGCGCGGCGTGGGCGCTGAGGCCCAACGAGGGCTTCTTCGGCCGGCTCCCGGACTCCGTGATCGGCCACATCCTGTCCTACCTCCAGCCCAAGTCCCTCGTCGCCATCCTCCGCTCCTCCAAGTACTCTCCAGACACTATTATTATCTAATTATTCTTTATTTTCTTAGATCTTATGATTATTATTTCAATATGATTTTATTATGCTTTTATTTTAATTCAAGTAAAATATTGTTTTGATTAAAATTTAAATAGGTATTTCCACGACCGTTGGCGGGCGCTCCTGCCGAAGAAGGGCAGCAGTGGGTCGGAGGTCCTGCCGGACACCAAGGCCGAGAGTCCCCTGGGCCAATGGCTCTCCGGTCTCGGCTTGCCGGTGGAGTACAGCAGCCTGCTCATCTCCGACGGCTTCGAGGACATCGACACGCTCCTCGTACGCGCCCTCTCTCTCTCTCTCCATCGCTCGTTGGTGGCGCTGGTCGCGATTTTCTTATTTTTCTTTACACTCAAACCCGCAGCTGGTGACCGACCAAGACCTCTTCAACGCCGGCATCCGCAAGGTGCGTGTCGTGTGTGTCGTGTGCGCCATGTTTTTCACCCGCGAGCATTGCATTAACGGGTGGATGTGGTCGTGCAGAGTGGGCACAGGCGGCGTATGCTGTACACGCTCCGGGGCATCAGGCGGGGCTTCTGGACGGCCTTCCCGGCCAACCAGCTCGTGCTCCCGCTGCCCGCCGACGTCATCACCTCCAACGCCCTCGCCCACACCACCGAAGACGAAACCGACGACGTACGTCGTGTCGACACCAAGCCACTCTCGTTCCTCTCGACTGACTGGCTTCGGCTCGTGCGTGTGTGCGTGTGTGCGTGTGTGCGTGTGCGCGTGTGTGCGTGTGTGCGTGTGTTGCATATGTCAGACGGTTGGAGATGACGACGACAGGCGGTCGCTGACAGACAAGAATGTCGAAGACGAGGAGGATCTCAGCGAGGCGGTTGCCACCGACACCGAGAAGGACAGCGGAACGAAAGGCAAACCCAAGGTAGCCGAATCACCCGACACCAAGGTGCCCCTCTACGCGACACGCACCGCACACGCACCACCGCACACACACACGCACGACACTCGCTGACGTGGCGCGACACGCACGACACGCAGCAGGACAAAAAGAAGAAGGGATCGAAGAAGGAGAAGACGTCGAAGAAGAGCAGCAGCCCCAGTCGTGGCGTCACCTTCGAGGGCTCGCAGCAGGCCAGCTCCGACAAGGCCAAGGAGGCCAAAGAAAAGACCGATTCCAAAGTGCGCGACCTGTCGTGTCGTGCGTGTAGTGCGTGTCGTGTGTGTGTCGTGTGTGCGGTGTGTGTCGTGCGGTAAGAAAGAGTCTCACACGCAAACAACAACAAAAAAGGCGTCGGCGAAGCAGGCCAAGCAGACGAACCCGAAGCCACCAAAGATCGATCCGCTGCCGGACAAGATTGTCTCCGTCGATTACTCGCGTCGCCAGCTGACCTCCGTCCCGCCCCAGGTCTGGCAGAGCACCGATGCCACCATCCTCAGTACGCCCCCCTCCCATGACCCACCACCACCGTCATCTCCGCACGCGTGTGCGGTGCGTGCGTGCGGTTCATCTCATTGCCGTGTGTGTGTCGTGTGTGTGTGTGTGTGTGTGTGTCGTGTGTGTGTGTGTGTGTGTTGTGCGCAGACATGTACATGAACAAGCTCGAGTCGATTCCGCCGGACATTGGGCACCTGAAGGGTCTCACGGCCCTGGGCCTCAACGAAAACAACCTCAAGAAGCTCCCGCCCGAGATCGGCAACCTCACCCGCCTCCGAATACTCGTACCACCGCCGCCGCCCAGCCTCTCCAGCCTCTCCGGCCACCATCATCGACTGACGCGTCACAATGTGTGGCGTGGTGTGGTGTGGCGTTGCTTTGACACAACGAATGGTGAATGCAGGACCTGCGGTACAACAAGCTGCGAACCGTGCCGGCCAACATCAAGCACCTCACCCAGCTCTCCAAACTGTTCCTGCGCTTCAATCGCTTGGTCGAGCTCCCCGAAGAAATCGGCTCCCTCCAATCCCTCGAAATCCTCAGGTGCGCGCCACAATCATCTTTCCGTGCGTGTCGTGTCGTGTCGTGTCGTGTCGTGTCGTTGGTCGTGTCGTGTGCGGTGTGTGTGTGTGTGTGTGTGTGTTGTGTGTGTGTGTTGTGTGTGTGTCGTCGGTTGTGGTGTGGTCTCACGCGCTCGATTTGTTGTCCGGTTTTTCGTGGACAGTGTGCGTAACAACCAGTTGACGTCGCTGCCGCGTTCGCTGGACCTGGCGACCAACCTCAAGGTGTTGGACGTGAGCACCAACAAGCTGCAGTTCCTCAACTGCAATCTGTCGCCCCTCATCTTTTTGAAAGAATTAGGTAACATACACACACACCACACGCAGACAACACACGCAACAAAACACTCACACACATCACTGACGCGTTCGCCCTCCGCAGATTGTAAACAGAACATGTTGTCTGTGTTGCCCACGGGCTGGTCCACCCTCTCCAACCTCACCCGCGTCGACCTCTCCCACAACCAGGTAAACATCATCATCATCATCATATATCATCACATGCCATCGTCATCATACATCATCAACACTCAATTGTGTGTTGTGTGTCGTGTCGTGTGTGTGTGTGTGTCGTGCGACAGTTCGCGCAATTCCCTCCGGCGCTGGCCGAACTGCCGAGCCTGGCCGAGCTCGACATGGAGGGCAACCAGTTGACCAGCCTGGTCGACATCGGCCAGCTGACCGCGCTCGAGCGCCTCTACCTCAACTCCAACCGGCTCGTCACCCTGCCCCCGTCCATGGGCAAACTGCGGTCGCTCAAGTACCTCCAGCTCCGCGCCAACCAACTCACCTCTCTCCCCGAAGGCACGTCCTGTGTCGTGTGTGTCGTGTGTGTCGTGTGCCGTGTGTCGTGTGTCGTGTGTGCGTGTGCGGTCATGTGCTGATGAATGCGGGGGTGGTGCAGAGATGGCGGGGCTGGAGCTGAGGGAGGCGGACCTGTCGAGCAACAACTTCAGCGAGATGCCGGAGGCGATCCTCGTGAGCACCCTCCAGAACCTGTCCATCACCGACAACGTCATGACCAAGCTCCCGCCCACCATCACCCGCCTCCAATCCCTCAAGACCTGCAACCTGGAGGGCAACCAGCTCGAAAGTACGCCTCAACGCCACTATATTGATTTATATCACTATATTTCATACATTCATATATATATATATATCAACATAATTCTAATATATGTATGTACATATGCATATGATGTGGTTACAACAGGTCTCGACCCCGGTGTTGCGCTCCTCACCAACCTCGTGCACCTCCGCCTGGGCTACAACGAAGTACGCATCTCGCGCGCCCCGCGCGCCCCGCCCCACAGTGTCGCTCTCCCTGTGCGTTGGCGCTGACGTGGTGTGTCGTTTGTGTTTCGTCGATTGCAGATCAGCACGATTCCCGACGAGGTGTCGAGGATGTCGAGCCTCCAAGAATTGGGTACCACGCACCCCCCCCCACTTGTCTTGCGTGCCCTTGTGTGCGTGTGCGGTGGTGCGGGTGCGTCTTTGCTGACGCGCGTGCGGTGTTGTGTGTGTGTGTGTGTGTGTGGCTGTGACCAGACCTGGAACACAATCGACTCGAGTCGCTGCCCCAGACCATCGGCGGCATGCTCGCCCTCTCCCTCCTCGTCCTCAACGAGTACGAACTCTCCCTCTTCCGTCATCGCGTGCGTTCCGCTCATCACGCACACGCGACACACGCACACGACACACGCACGACACAGCAATTTGCTGGACGATTTGCCGAATGAGCTGGTGTTGCTGGACAAGCTCACGGAGCTCAAGGTCGATGGCAACCCCATGAAGAACATCCCCGATGCCGACCAGGGCGGCAATGCCGTCTTCCACTTCCTCCTCAAGCGATACAAAGGTACACACGCGACACGCGACACACGCGACACAAAGGCTAGCGTGTGGGTGCGGGTAGGTGGCTTACGAAAAAACGTTTTCTTCGGTGCGTGCACACAGCGGCGAAGAAGGCGGGCAAGAAGACGACAGCCAAATGAAGATGATGCTGATGATGACATTTGCGATGGTTCCGCAACTGATGTTGAACAGAACGCTTTCTCTTTTACACTTTTTTCAACGCACACCCTGCTTCTCGTGCGGCTATGCCCAGATATGCTCATCGTATCATTTGTTTCTTTCAAACGTCGGACAGCTGTCATTATCTTCGGCTCCACTATCTTCGGCTCTCAACCGCAATCCCAGGAGGAAGGTTGATGAACGCGCAAGAGAAGCCTTGCAATCGAATAAAAAGTGGTTTATTTACATTCGAAGAAGAGAGGACCCTGCACACTTGTCCGACCCATCCGTCCACTCGCCACTGCCCGTCACCCACACCGGCCACCTCACCTCACCAACCCCATCTCTCCCTCTCTCTCTCTCCATCTCGCACTCGCCACTCCCCTCCACAGCCAAACACCTTAGTAGTGGCTGTGCCGAGCACCGCGCCTCACACCACCCACGCGCACATGCAAGACTCGAGGCCCTCGCCGGCCTTAATGGGCTGCTGCACCGCCGACAGGCTCACCTGACCTCTCTATCTCTCCATGTGTGTGGTGTGTGTGTGTGTGTGTGTGGGGTGTGGGGTGTGGGGTGTGGGGTGTGTGTGGTGTCGTGTGGTGTCGTGTGGTGTGTGTGTGGAGAGAGTCGAGAGACCAGGCTTGCCCATCGAGGCGGCACAGCCTTGCCCAGCCGGGTCATGGGACCTGTTCATCATAGGCATGGCGGTGGGGTTGGTGAGGGGGTGAACTCGGCCACACCAACTACGGTGTTGCGTGGAGTTGGGATGTGTTGAGTGGGGGAGGAGGAGGAGGAGAAGGGCGGTGGTAGTGGGTTGGTCCGGTTGGTGGGTTCGGGGTTCAGTTGGCGGCGGAGGTGGCGACTTGTGTGCTCGGGGACTGGGATGATCGAAAAAGAAAGAAACACCCCCAAGTCAGACAAAACGATACGACAAAGCAGAGGCTCGCGTCGAAGAAGGCAATGGGAGTACCTCTCTTGCTCTCTCGCTCTCTCGCTTCACTGCGACCACATCCAGCCGCGACTAAGGTCTGTCGCGTTCCTGTTGCACATGAAAAGGAACGATTAGCCAAGCGGTTTATCGAAAGGAGAGAGCGGGCGAGGAGATTGGTACCGGAGAGAGGCGGGAAGCTGGTGCAGCACATCGCGATGGTTGTCGTCATTGTCGTCCGACCACATCCAGCCGTGGTTCAGGTCTGTCGCGTTCCTGTTGTTGTGCATCAAGAAAATAGAGAGAAATAAGAAAAGAAAGATGATTAGCCTTAGATGAGGATGAAAGAGAGAGCGGGCAAGGAGATTGATTACCGGAGAGAGGCAGGAAGCTGCTTGAGCACATTGTTAAGTTGTTGCTGCTGTTGCTCGTCATCGTTGTCGTTGTTGGTGTTGTTGTCAGTCGTGCTCTCCGACCACATCCAGCCCTGAGTCAAGTCCGTCGCGTTCCTGTAGTCGTAGTCGTAGTGGTTGTAGAAGTGGTCAGCAACTGTGGGCGCACAAGAAGGAGAACGCGCAAGAGGAGGGTACCGGAGAGAGGCGGGAAGCTTCTCGAGGATCTTGTCCTCGTGGATGTTGTACTTGTCATCAGTCTTGTTGAGTGATGTGCTCAACTTGGCGTTGATGAGCTCCTCGAGGATCTCACCCTCGTGGATTGTTTCCTGATCATCAATCTTCTTGTCGAGAGATGTGTTGGACTTGGCGTCGATGAGCTCCTCTGTGTGGGTGGGGACTTTGGCCACGGGCTCGAGAGTGGTGGTGTTGGTGTTGGTGTTATTCCTGTTGAGATGATGAGAAGGTTAATGAGGAATCCAAGAGAGATGAAATGAATCAAAAGGAGCAACATTGATGGAAGTTGGAACGTACGGAGAGGGGAGGCTTGTGAGATCGAAGAACTGACCCATAGTCATGGGATTGGGCGCCGGCGCTTCTTGCGCGGGGCGAATCCATGTCGGCTGGCGTTGGAGATGGAGAGCAATTTCAATGAGGGAAGAGAGATGGAGAGGACAAATTGAAAGAGAGGATTGAGTGGTTGTGCGTACCTGGTTGTTGCGCACGGCGGCGGCAAGAAGGCGGGCCAGCTGCGCTCGCTCTTCTTCGATTCTCGCCACTTGGGCGGCGAGTTCATCGCGCTGGTGTTGGACGTTGAGCAGCTCGGCCACTTGGGCGGCGAGCGCATCGCGTTGTTGGTGCGAGGCGGCCAAATCGGCGGCCAATTTCGAGTTCTTGATCTTGGTCTCGGCCAGGAGCTTCTTGGCCTGCGATTTGCGCCACGCCGCAAAGGTCGTGGTCTTCTTGGAGGTCTTCTTCTTCTTCCATTGAGTCAAAGGAATCTAAAGGGAGTCGAATCGAGTTGATTAGAAAGCAATCATGTAGCGAGTTACAAATTACTATTTTCTCAACTTACCAAATAAAGGCGGATTAGGAAAGGGGTGCGTACCTGTTGAGACCTCTCGAAGAAGTGGATGGTGGTGGGCCGAGGAAGCTGCTTCATCGTCGGCGCTCTCACGGCCTGGCTCGGCTTCGCGTAGATGTTGGAGGTGCTGTTGTAGGGAAGGCGGAGGGGCGCGAAGGGACCCACGCGCGCCTCATAGTCGTTGTTGTCGTTGGACATGACCTTCGGGGAGGTCAGGGTGATGACGAGACCCGAGAAATTTATCAACACGAAGAACGCCATGATAAGCTTCATGGTGATCGTGGTTGCCATCGTCGCTGCTGTTGAGTGATGATGGTGGTGCTTGTGCTTCGTGGTGGGTGAAAACAAAAACGAAAAAGACAGCCTTCCTTCGAAGAAAGTTGACCAAAGCCGCATTCATGTTGGGATTAATCCACGTTCTGATGTGCTTCTTGAAAACATGCTTGTGTGGATATATCCCTGTTCTGGTACATGCTTCGTGAACACGTGGATATGGGATGGTTGGTCATCGTGGTGTGATTCTAATGGTGACGATGGGCCGCAATGAGACACAGACTCTTGATTGTCGTCTTCATCATAACGTCGTCGATCGTTGCAATAACAGCACTCCTCACGAAGAAGAAGAAGGGGGTGGGCCTGGAACAATAACAATAGAGAGCTCTTTATTTGTGCTCAATACGTGCAAGGATGGTCTTGACTTCCGCGTTGTGCACCGAACAGGCGTACATCGCGTTGAGGAGGGCCTTGTTTTGTAAGTGCATGTTATTGAGCCTCTGAAGAAGAAGATGATGATGTTGATGTTGAGTTGATCAGCCAGCACAATAATGAACTGAGGCGGAGGGCAGTAGTACCTCGGTCGTGGAGGCCAGCTTGACGCAGAGGAGCTTCTTGCCGAGCTCCAGGTCCGAGCATCGGCTGGAGAGGTGCGACACCGTGTGCTCCAGACCGCCGGCACCATGGCCGGGGTGTCCTCTTTTCTGTCGACCGCCGCCCGCCGCAGCTGCCGCCGCTGCTATGCGTTCCTCTTCGCTCTCGCCTCCGGACCCACGGCCCCGCCGCCTTCTCCTCTCCTTCCCCTCCTTGTCCCGCCCGCTTTGTTGTTGCTGTTGTACGTCGCGGTGCGCGGTGCTGCTGCCCGTGCGCGTGTGCTTCCGTCGATCTCGTCGTCGGCCCGACGCATCGTCGTCGTCGTCGCTGCTGCTGTTGCTGTTCGCCTCGTCATCGCTGTAGCTCCCCTCGCTATCGCTATTGTCGTCATAGCGTCGCCGCCGGCGATGGTGGTGATGGTGCCTTCCTCCCCCGCCGCGGCGTCGTCCGTTGCTGCTATGTACATTGTCGTCGTCTTCGTCGCTGCTGAACCTCAATCCCTTTCTCTCCTCCTCTTCCTCTTCGTCTGAGTCGTCGAGGCTGCGATCGCTCGCTCGTTCCCGCCCACCTCCGCGCGCCTTGCGTCGTCGCCCAGACGTCGCCCGCGTACCGCCGCCGCCACCACCAGAGGCTTTCGACGGCCGCGACGGCTGCTGCTGCTGTTGCTGACGTGGCGCCGCTGGTGGTTGGGTGGTGGCCGTCGCCAGCCGCTGCATCTGCTCGCGCAGCTCTTGCATCTGTCGCTGGAGGTCCTCGATCATGCGGCCCTGGGCCGCGTTGGCCTCCTCGAGCGCCCGGTTCTGCTCCTCCTTGCGGTTGAGCTCCTGCACGGCGTCGGAGCACATGCGGATGAGCTCCTCGCGGTCGCCGCGCAGCCGGGAGATCTTGGGGATGAGGTCCTTGTCGATGTGCGCGATGGAGTCGAGGTCGCCCTGCTCGTCGTCGTCGTCGCCCGCGGCACTGGCGTTGAGCAGCGCCTCGAGCTTCTCGAGCGTGCCGGCGCGCTGCTTGAGCTGGCGCTGCATCCACTCGGCGCGCTTGCTCGACTTGGACTTGGCCTTCTCTGTGGAGCGTAGCGGCGACAGCGGCGTAGCGCCCGACCCGACGCCACTCCAGGGCTCTCCACCGCCGCCATTCCCTGCACGAATCCCAAAAGAAATGAAGAGAGCGTCGTCAATGGTGTACATTTATTTATTGATTGATTTGATTTATTTGCAATACAACAATAAGTCCAAATCGTAGTGGGGCGAATAGATGGAGGGGACGAGGGCGCACCATTTGCAGCCGAACGAAAGAAGGCCGAATCGCTGTCGGCGCTGCTCAGGGCGGCATCTACGTTATTTGTGGTCGGCGTACGCGGAATCACCAAGTGCTCCCTGCGCTGGCGCTCGGTGCGTTGGCCGCGTCTTCGGCCTCCGTCGTCCATCATCTTTCGTGTGGGCGCAACGGCACGGAGAAGAAATTGTTTTTCCTGCGCCACGTCAGCAAAGAAGGTTTGGGCTTCCGCGAAGCAAATCTGGTGGCCATTCTTTTTGAATTCGATTCATCTTGGAAACGTGCACGCAAGCATCTCGCCGCAGCAACTGACGCTTTAGAAAGACAACATGTCTACCGCGCGTTTGCCCCCCAGAATTGTCAAGGTGTGCTTGCTTGCTCTTTGCAATTTCGCGTGTCTCTTAGCATTTGCTTACCGAGATACCATCTTTCTCAACAGGAAACGCAACGCCTGATCAGCCAGCCAGGTATGCCCTCCTTATTGTTTCCTATGCGTTGGTTATAGGGCACCCCTGATGGTTCTATATTTCCATCTCAGCCCCTGGCATCAGCGCTACCCCCCACCAGGATAACCTGCGTTACTTTGATGTTATTATCGCTGGCCCCTCTCAGTCGCCCTATGAGGGAGGCATCTTCAAGCTCGAGCTTTTCTTGACTGAAGATTACCCCATGAGGTGCTTGCCTGCCATTCTGCGATTTGGGGCGGTTACATTTCGGCAGATTACTGACCTGCCGCTCTTCAGCCCCCCGAAGGTGCGATTCTTGACGAGGATCTACCATCCCAACATCGACCGACTCGGCCGGATTTGCCTCGACATTCTGAAGGACAAGTGGAGCCCCGCGCTTCAGATCCGCACAGTTCTGCTCAGCATTCAGGCGCTGCTCAGTGCTCCCAATCCCGACGATCCCCTCGCCAACGACATTGCTCAGCACTGGAAGACCAACGAAAAGGGAGCCATCGATACTGGTACGCCCTTCGCCATATCAGCCTCTGCATCCCTGCGAATCTCGCATCTCAATTCACTCGTCTCTGGAATGCTAAACGTTTGTGCTCGGCAGCTCGGGAGTGGACGAGGAGGCACGCAATGTCCGACTAGACTTGTCACGTGTGCATCGAAACGGTAAGAGCAGCAACCTGAAAGAACAACAAGAGGGGAAGGTATGG